>NC_052475.1:20927502-20970691 GCF_009730915.1 Dioscorea cayenensis subsp. rotundata | reverse complement strand
GAATAGTGGCTTCCTTCAATTTTAAACTTCAATATATACTTGTCCGGACTGTGGCCAATACATTCGTTACTGGCTTCTTCAACTTCAACTTCAACTCTCAATGAACACTTATCCGCACTTTCTTTCACCAACTTCATCAAAAGAAAATAAATAATAAATCAGTTTAGTCACAAATATAAAAGTTTCAGAATTATATATTTATCAAATAATCCTATATTAAATAAATGAAGAGAAAATTCATGGTTATAGTTATTGCCTCTGAGTTAAATTCCCCAAATCCTTCCACAAGATTTGGTAATTCACCCACAAACTTCATCAAATAAATATATTACTAATATCATAGTATAGTACATAGAATATAAATAACAAAAACTTACAGTCCATTGGTTAATATGACAAGAATGGGAATCATTAATCTTTTGCTTCTTGATCATCTCATGTTGTGATTCATGAGACCGTTTGGATTTATTCGATTTCTTAGAGAGTTTTTCTGAAGTGAAATTGGAAGATGGACATGGGAAAATAAAATCATGAAACTCTTTTAAAATTGGATTACGATATCCTAGTAATTTGATCGCCAATAATCTTTCGTCAACTTGTTCCTCCTCCGATGCATGATCTCCCATCTATTAATGAATTTAGAGCAACAAAGAGAAATTATAATGAATTAGAAGGTTATGAGTAATTTATAGGGAAACATGAGGGGTTGAGTCTTAATTTGAGTGGGGATTTGGACTTTGAGTGCTTTAACGAATTATGTATGGCTGTAATATATGTTAGATTTAATTTGAATATTTATATATATATATATATATATATATAAACATAAATAAATAGAGTGCATTATAAGCAAGTCTTACCCCCAAAATAGTAAGTTTTGCTATCTAATTTAACCGCGTTATCTTTCCATAAAAGTACCACTGAGCATTATCACTAAAAACTAAATTTAAAAAGGCTTTTTAAAATATTTAAATTTATTATACTTATTCAATTATTTACTAAAAGATAAAAATAAAGTTCATGCTTGTTTTTGGAAATTACTTTATAATATACCCATGTATAAGTGGATTATTATTATTACTATTATTAGTATTATTATTATTACCATTAATTTTTTAACAAAAACAACAAACATCATCCAAATGACAGGTATGTATGAAAAGTACACTCATTAGAGTAATTTAATGATATTCTATTGATAAATCCCTCTATTATATAATCATAGGAGAAAAACACTATAAAGGGCACTCACACTAGTACTATTGATAAATAGTATTGAACCCTAGTGGCTGTGCAATAGATTTTGTGTTAAAGTATAGTTGATGATTTAAATCGTGGCGGTGGTTTATCCATATCACCAAATAAATAAATAAATAAATAAATAATTTAAAAAGTAAGTTAAAAGAAGATATGGGATTAATTAAATATTAAATTAAAATTTGAATACCTTAGTTTGTTATTATAATTTTTTAAAAAGTTAGTTAAAATTGTATAGCATTAATTAACCATTAAATTAAAAAAATAATTTTTTTAATTTATTATAATAAATAATTATTAGGAAGACTCTAAAATTTTAAAATTTTTAAAATTATTATTAAAAATTTAAAGCTTTAAAATGTGTTATAACGCGTAAAAAATCAAGAGACCCATGCCAACTTAAATAATCATATAAAAAGTTGAATATGGTGTAATTTATTAATTCCATACAACACGGTATATATAAAATAATTAGTTAACAAGTCTTATTTAATTTGTATGGGAGAAAAACCAACACTAATATTAATAAAATATATAATTTGTAAAATCTCATAATATTCATTTCGTTAAATTTATTATTATAGTAAATATAAATAAATGTTAAATCAATTTTATTAAGGGAAAATTACTGTTCACCTATCGTAATATTCAAAACTTCCCAAAAACCCCCTCCTACTTTTACACACCCCGGATAGCCCTTCCGTTAGTGTTTAACTTCCCTTTTACCCCCTACCGTTCACTTCAAAAGGGTCCATGTTGTGAAATCCCATTTTTGGCCTTGAAAATGGTGGGAAAGGATAGCGCCAAATCACATCATGTTCAACCTTTTCACGGACTTTTTGCTTAGACAATGTTTAGGGAGTTGCATTACATCTTTGTTGTTATCCCTCATTTCTCCTCATTTGATTTGTTCGACTTCGACTCTGCCGGGTTTCAGTATACTGGGTGAGAATCTCTTCGTTCTATCGGTTTGACCATTCCGCGAGTGTTTATTATGGCGACTCATTTGTGGTAGTCGGGTGAAGGTTATCATACCCGAAATATATAAATCGGTTTCTCCAACGGAAAATGAAGTTGATTTCCATCGGATTGGTCGAAGTCACTTCGTCTTCAAATGAGTCGTAGTCGATTTTATTGTCGAGGCGCAGCATGTGTCATTGTCGCTCCGTTTGAAAAATGAGTTCATTTCGTTGTAAAAGTTCTTCTCGTTTATTGTTATCTATTTGTATATTTTTAAATAATGTTTAAATATTTGCTATTATCCGCTTTAAATATATTACTAATATGTTTAATAATTGTCATATCCGCTTTAATACTTGTCATCTCCGTTTAACATTATCTTTATATGTATAACTAATCATATTAACGTGTAAATTCTCAAAGTCTCGCGTAAAAGCGGTGATCTTTTTCGTTTGATCTCGAATTGTTGGCGATCTGCCACGTGGCGAGTGGCAGGTTAGTAGTATCCGCATGCATAGAATTAATGACGGCATTAATTCTTATGCGACGTAACTATAAATATCCGAACACCCGCTCGTTGTCAGTCGATCGATGTGGGTCCACCGTAGCGTTTAACTTTTTTTCTCGGATATGAAGAGTCGACCTGCTGTGGACTTCACACCATAAATAACCGGAAGAACCCTTCCCATGGACAACCACTCCTCGTCGTCCCCGATCCTCCTCCTCCTCCTCCTCCTCCTCTTCCTCCTCTTCCCGTGGGACAACCGCTCTATCCCGAGAAGGATGTTTCGTGAGCCTTCTTCCTTATCTCGAGAATCGATTAGCATGCAATCACCGAACTAGTTAAACTATCTTTTTCGCTGAAGACGAAATGCTCTCATAATCGCTCGAATGCAGGAGGATTCCCCAGATGAGATGACGGGAAAGCAATTAAGGGAGCATTTCGACTTGCAAGAAAAGAAAGTTTTTCACGTATTGCGTGATTGCGGAGGATTCTCTAGAGGAGGGAGATCGGGAAACATCCTTTAAGAGCGGGTTGACATTTACCACTGAGACTTTCTCAGTAACGTTTAAGAAAATGACTTCGATGTACAACTATTACGTTCTCTGCTTAACTATCGGGATCTTCGTTTAAGTCCCGACCACGACACATTGATTATTAGTCGTTTTTCATGAATGTGTGTTGTTTAACCTTTTTAATGTTGTACGTTAGTGCGGGTTCAAGTTGATGCGATGTTATCGCAAACCGTGAGCATTCGAATGTACAGACACTTGTTTCGTTATACGAGGGTCGAGTCGTGAGTGTCCAAAGTCCGAGCGGATGTTGTAAATGTTGTAAATGTTGTAAATATTTTATAAATAAAACGAAACAAGCTTATTTGACCGTGAACTTCGAAATTTAAAGCAGAGACCTAGTAAAAACAATGTGGGAAACAAAAGAACGTCATTGTAAACAATAGAAAAAAAGTTAAACAATACTCAAAGTTACTCTTTAAACAATGACAACGGTGTTTAAGAAAATACGTAACGATGTTTTAAACGAGTGACCAGGAGGTACCCATCTTCATAGCGATGTCGTTGAAAGCATTCAATTTAAACAATAACATATTATTTACATGATATAGACTTTAGTTAAACAGTTAACCGTTATTTTTAAACACTATATGTATACGTTTAAACATAAAAAAAGCTTAGCGTTTACGAGAGACTCATGTTGAGTTGAGAACTTTCATTCGACGATGACAATATATGTCTTCCTCGCATGACGATGACATATATTTCCCTTTTTGCCCTTGGGATGGAGGGAAAAAAATACCGCCCTAATCACATCACGTCTGAAATCCCAATCTCTATGCATATAGCGTGCACTTTTTTGTTTACCTTTACATCTGCTTGTTTGTTCTTTACATCTTCTACTTCTTCTTCTTCGTCTTCTTTTTGTTCTTCATTTCATTTGGTTTTGTACTGATTTGGTTTTCGGCCGATATATTATGGAGAGTTTTTGTGGTATTGCTAGATTCAACGGGGAGGGAAGAGTGCTAATGTTCACGGCTCGGATGGATATAAAAGCGGTTTGCCCATGATAAGCGATGTTGACTTCCGACCGATGTGTCACGTCCACTCCATCTTCAAATGTCTTTAGTAGTTGATCTTGTCGTCGAGGGCGGAAAATGTGCCATTCAGAATCCTAATGAAAAGCGAGGTTTACTCGTTGTAAGTTCCTTTTTCTTTTAATTATTCCGGTTATGCAGGGTCATTATTGTTTAAATATGTCAAAATCGTTGGTTAACATCTTGTACTAGTCGTTTACGTTATTAGTTAACTGCTTAAGTATTTAATTTAACGTTTAAATATTGTCATTATCACTTAAACATTATATTCTCCGCTTAACATATTGATCTTTTTCATTTGATTTGAAGTGTTGGCGGGAATTGATTCTGCGAGTGCTCCCATTCATCCCCATGGTGACCACGACGGTGTGGGATGTCTTCCTTCCTCGTCGGATCATTACGAAGAGCTGTCGTTGGATATTGGATAACGTTTTGTGACTGTGTCGAACATTTTCGGGGATGTACTTTCGAAATCATGCAATCAAAAGGAATTTTTGACTTCAAATTCGTAAAGAGCGAAAAACATCGGTGGTGTGGAATCTGCTGCCGAGTGGTTGTCGTTGGCGCCTTCATGCATCAAAAGAGTATAACAAAAATACTTTTAGAATCAAGACAATCAACCCGTCACACACTTGCGGTGGTGGCATAGGTTCGGCGTCACATCCGAAAGCGTCCCAAAAAATGGGTTAGCGCACGAGTGATTCGAAGCTCGAGGACCGATCCCTTGTGTAAGGCCATCGACATTCGGAAGGACATGTTGCGGGAACATGGTGTCCACATACCATACAAGCGAGCTTGGTTGGGAAAAAGAGCATGCCGGGTGGTCCTCGGCCGGTGACATCTCCAGCTCTGCTGTTGCTTTGGTATGTGGATAAAGGTGGGTCGAGACAAATCGGCTGCGTTGCGATCATGGAAAAGAAGGCGGTGATCGTTTTTAAAGCGTGCATTCTTTTCTTTCGGTAGCGTGTATTGTGGGATTCAAGAGGGCTTGCAGGGCGCTCTCATTTCTCGATGGTACCCACCTCCTTGGAAAATATCGGGGTACACTCATCGGGTGCACGAGGGAAAGATGGAAAACAATGGTTTTTCCACGTCGCCTTGAGTATAGTCGACAACGAGACCGATGCCAATTGGACTTGGTTCATATCTAAGTTAGGAGATGCCTTATACGAGGATGGAGATTATCATGAGATAATTACCTTCGTGTCGGACGAGTCCAAGGGCCTTGTGAGCGCAATGCGAGAGTCTTCCCTTCTTACGCCACATGCATCTCGTCTTGACATTTGGAGGCCAATTTTATGAAAGCCAATGTCGGACTTGGGAAGGCGTTGAGGGAGGAGTGCTTGGTCTATATGCTTCCGCATTGCGTGGGCATCCACGGCTAAAGATTTCGATGATACCGTGAATGAGCTGCAGCCGCATCACCCGAAGCTCATTCTTGGTTGATTAATAAATCGGATATGGCACATTGGTCGAATTATCCGTTCGGAGGTGATCGTTGGGGTGAGATGTATTCAAAGCGTCGTGGAGTCGTTCAATGCTTGGATCAAGGAAGCTCGTCATTTACCGGGTGGCGAAAATGGTCGACTCCATAAGGTGCTGCGAATGTTGGTTTACACTAACATTTAGTGTTACCCTTTAAACATTCCCAATCTTTGTTTAATTACACTTGTCTGACTTTAAATATTAATCCTTTCGTTTAAATATTTACAACAATGTTTAAACATGTTTACAAATTATTTAACCATCGCTGTCTTTGTTTAACCTTATTTGGCAGGTTCAAGTTGATGCGCATGTTATGTAACCCGGCGTGAGCAAGCGAACAAATGGAGACCTACTTATGCCCGACATACATTCGAAGGTAGAGATCATTGTTGAGAACAGCGAAATCTTCGTGTTGGTCGTTGTGTCGATGATCGTTACGAAGTGATCGACCAGTGCAGCAACTCTGTGGATCTAGCCATCAGAACTTGTTCATGTCGAAGGTGGCAAGTTTATGGTATCCTTTGCAAACACGCTTGCGCAGATAATACGACGGACACTAGACGTACATCGATTTATTAGCGGGTAGTTCACCGTCGACAATTACAAAGCTGGCGATACAAAGGCTATATTCCCCATACCCGAGCGATGATAGGCCTTCGGACGGAAATCGTGAGCTTCGTTCTGGACCGCTGTGTGAGAAAGGCGACTGGGCGGCCTGAGGCGAAAGAGGATCGAGTCGCAGGCGTTTGATGTCCGCGAGGTTACATTGCACGTCAGCGCCATGAATCCGGTCACGATCGGCGATCTTGCAATGAAAGCTGTCGCACGACTAGGCATTGTTAATAAGTCGGCGATGACGGGGAAACATTGTGTATTGATGGGCAACTTTCCATATTTAAAGCAGAGACATTGTTATTTTAAAGCGGATACAGCTGTAATTTGAAATATTTCAGCGATGTTTTAAAGCGATATATAGTATATTTAAACAATGAAAGTGAAATGTACACAATTAGAACGTAAATTAAACAATGAAATGAAAGCTGAATGAAATTTAACACGCTTTACAATTCAAAACAAACAAAAATTTACATTAAGATATACAAGTCATGCTCTTGAACACGAAAACAATGAATTGAATTTGTCCGAATATCTGAGGACATGTTCTTCAAAAACAAAAATTTAGCACGCTTGTGACTGATCCCCTTTGTCATGGAGCATGTGCCCTCCCTCCTTAAGTATGCGGGTAACATACCTTAATCGAGGGTAAGGGAACGTCGTCATGCAGTGGCCAGTAACTTCTCACCCCAAAGTAATTGCTCGATAAACCGCATAGCGTGAGCGGCAGCAATCGACGCTTCCTTGTTTTTAGGCGTGGGGTTTTCTATGTCGGGCATGCGAGTGGGTACTTTTGACGTCGCCGACTCGCCGAACTCCATATCGACACAAATGTCGAATAGATTCCATCGTGTCGAGATATGCAAGTCGAGATTAGAATACCGATTTAAATACCACTACAGATATTAATTGGACATAATTAAAGAACTTACCATGTCCAACGCGTCCTTATCGTACCCCGGACATGAAGAATAATGCATGTATTCTTGTTTATCATTGTCCGGGGACGGCGACATGGAAGTGGCCATTCATGATTATCGGGAGGATGACAATTTGAACTTCATGCGGTTTCTGACGAGCATCCCCGATCATAGCCATAATTGTGTCATGTGCGTCGTCACGCTTTGACATAAACAGCAGTATGTGATGCGGTGATGAGGCGCGCTTCTTGTAAGGATATGGCTCTTTGCTCGGCGACTTTTTGTATTATGCATCTGAAAAGCGTCCCATCACATCATCGATGACCATCTCCTTCCCCTCAGCGCGTGTATAATTTGTCGCGTGTGAGTCTTGCAGACGTCGATTCTTCCACGACGCAGTCTTTGAGGTTAAAGCGATAACTGGATATAATAAGACCATATTGTAAATATTTAAATGATATTATCAATTGTTACATGATATTATATATAATTAAAGCGTTAAGTAGACAAATTAAATGATAACATAAAAGGTATTAACCACTATTAGGTAATAGTTAAACACTATAATAAAACTTTTAAACAATATCATAAAAACTTTACACTTACCCGATCCATAGAGCGGGTTGAGGATGATCCTCATCAACTCATGCTCGTATTTGTTAAAACGACTCGAGCCAACCCATTTCTTCTTCTTCTTGAATAAAAAGCTTTCCGAGCCAAATCCAGTCGATTTTTGATTGGCCTTAATCATCTCTCTCGTTGCTTTCGATCGGGGTCTTCAAAGACGATCTTCCTTCGATCGCGGGAGGGCGATGGCGGCAGACATCAGCTAGCACACATCCTTACATGGTTGTTCTTGTTGTGGGATTGTGTCACAGCTCGATCTGAGGGACGACAGCGGCAGCATCAACCGCGAACACATCCTTACATGGTTCTTGTTGTGGTGGGATTGTGTCACAGCTTGGGCTGCATCTGTCGGCCACGGCCACGCCACCGCAGCAGCGGATTCGACGATCTTCTCAACCGTGGCCATGACAACGAGCATCATTGGGAGACACACCCTTAACTTGTTCTTGATCTTGAGGATTGTGTCCATCTTTGATCCGCAATCTCAGCTGCCCGGATTCCAGAGTCGAGGATTTCATCGAGAAGAGAGTCGATGACCTTCTCAGCAACTGGCCACATCATCTCGATGTCCTTCTCAACAACTGACATCGGCCGCGATGGTGTTGCTATTGTTTATCGTCAGTCGGTGGTGGAGACAGAGGCAGTATTGTTCTCCTCTTTTTCGCAAGTCTCTTCGAATGTGGCCGGCTTGGAATGACCTTCCCGATGATGTCGTCGTCGTCGAAATTCCGCCGCCTCGTTACGTCCCGGGTGCTTCAGTTCTTTCGAGGATGGCGCAGCCGGGTTGTTAGCGTCCTTCGGCAGCCTCAACACGGCGCAAGCGAGAAACTTCGGTCATCAATATCCGGCATGCTCGCATAAGAGTTGCGGTGACATCTTCGCCTAATATCACCCGGTGAGGTGCCCGCGGTCGGAGGGGCTGCCATGGTCGGGGAGTCGCCACAATCGGGAAGCTGTCGTTGTCGTGGTAGGGGGTTGTTGCAAGCTCGTGGTAGGGGAGGGCTTCTCCGCGTCGAGGGAATGCGTTCGCGTGGTGGGGCTGGAAGTAGGAGAAGCGGCGTCCGCTAGCACGCGATGAGGTCGCCCTCTCATCCTCGCCTCGAGCAAGTGGTTCGGAGCAATAGCATCCATCCGTCGGTTGGCCCCAACAAATATTTCTTCTTCGACGATTCGCCGGAACCATTTCAGGAAACTAACATATGTAAAACCAAACAATTTTAGCGAAATCATTCATTTTTAAACTATAAAAAAACTATATTTAAAAGCAGTGTTTATATATTTAAACGTTATAGAATATAATTAAAGCGGAGAACAAAAATATTTAAACCGGTATGAATAAGTTTTTAAGCGGTAAATACTAAAGTTAAACGCTAAATAAAATGTTTAAACATTAAAGACTTATGTTAAACATTGTCCATGATTTATTACCTCTTTTCCATCGAGCGATGACAAGCTCGTTTCTACCGTCGCTTTGCTTCAGGTAAAGTACTTTCACCGTAGCACGACATCCTTGGGATCTTGCAGAAGCGGACTTTCTTCCCCGTTCCGGTCATCTCAGTAAAACCAGGGACGTTAAGCGCGACCGAGCAACCCTTAATGTACCCACTGTGTTGGTCTTCTTCGGGCGCATCTATCTTGCACTCGGGCGTATGTTTGTGGAATATCCTCCATAAGCCACTGTAAAGCGTCGCCCTACGCCCATGCGTATACGCCCCATGGGCTGGTAGATCATCGAGCGTAATCAACGATCCGATTCGGAACCGAGCATGATGTATTTGGGAAGAGGACTGTCCCCATGAGGTACACCATCGGGGAGTTTGACAAAATTATCTTCTTCTCCCTCTCGTCGAACAAGTTGCACCCGAGTGCTCTTGATGGAGTCTCTGTGTCTCTCGTAGGGTCTTTGATAGATACCGCCCTTGACGACGACTGGTTTCTTCTTACGAAAGACCACTGCGTCGCCATCGCAACTGCAGACCAAGAACGAGGGCCACATCTTGAGGTCCGAAACTCAGCGAGCTTTCCCCGATCCACGAATTTATTGAGTGCGACCATCGCATCTTTGCAAAAAGAGAATCAAGAAGGGCCCTCTCTTGGTATATAGCTTCCACTCGATGAGCAGCTATGACGGTGTCCTTCGAATAATCTCCCGATGTCGAGGGGTCATGTTATCTTTCAATTCGACTAAGGTCTCCACAACCGGGTGTCAAATAGCATCACCCATTAACTAGGTTGACCGCCATAATCACAAGCTGCGACAATAACAACACATTCAACATACGATGATTGACAAAAAAATTTAAGCGGAAATATAAGGTTTTAAAGCGGTAAACTCTCGGTTATTAAAGCAGTTGATATAAAATGTTAAAGCAGAGACCCATGTTTTTTAAACGAGAGCGAGAATACTTAAAGCAGAGACAACAAATTTTTAAAAGCGTAACATCTCATTTCTTAAAGCGTTAACCTCCTTTTGTAAAAGCGCAACCATATCAAAGCGAAAGGGGAAATTTACATTATAAATATTACACAAATCATAACAATCGAAAAAAACTATTTCGATAGTGTATACATACGAAAATGCAAAAACAAAACAAAAACCCCACCAGAAATCTCCCTGCAGACTAACAAAAACCCCGGTAGAAATCCCCTACGAGACTTCAATATCTTCCAACAAAAAGCGAGAGCACAAAAACAAAAACCGAAAAAAATATTTCTTTTAGTATGAGCAGCTTAACATAAAACCATACTCAATACCTTAGATTTCAAAGCGATGAAATGCCAACTAGTTGTCTGAGGGGACTTCTCCTTCGAGATCTGAGTGGAAAGGGAAAAGCGATGAAATGCCAATTACTGAGGCTTTCGCGGTAGAGATAACTTCGAGACGACTTGAAATGGAAAAAGGCGAAGACGTGAGTTGAGAAAAAGCAAGTAAAAGGCTCAATAAATTAGCTCTCGGGATTACCCTACGGAAAAGCGGCCCACTTCCTCTCAAATCGCCGAGATGGGCTGCAGCCCACGACTCCCCATACAAGGGCATTTTCGTCCAAAAATTTGAAACTCACTCCGCTCACATCCGTTCACGGGGTTTGGGGGTTTGAAAAACATAGAGTTTAAAAAGGAGGGATTTTGGGGATTGCAAAACTAACGGGGTGTTTTTGGCAATTTTACAAACTTAAAAGGTTTTTTTTGGCAATTTTCACTTTTATTAAATAACAAAAAACACTAATTTATGTAAATTCAAACATGTCATAATCAACACAATCAAACTAAAACCATTTTCAAACACATGTTAATGTCAAGACACCATTAAAATATTGTTACTTGTCATTATAAAAAAATGAAGGTTTATTATATATAATAAATTGATAACTTACGTTAACGTATGCAAACCCACAAACGCTTTAATCATGAACTTGACTAAAATTACATCAACCAACACCTTGAATATATATATATATATATATATATATATAATTAAATCACATTTTCTTATCTAATGAAAGTATTAACTATACTAATATTTTTCTACCATATGATTCAAAAAGAATGGCTTCGTTGTAATTTCTTTGTTGTGGTTTCTCTCCCACTGTGAAGTTCTCCAAGTTTAAACTCCTCCTTGTCCTCCTTCACCAACTTCATCAAAATAATTATAATATAAATAAATAAATAATTCATAAATTTAAATGCACATATTAGGATATTAGAATTTGGAACCAGTAATTGATATATATATATATATATATGAGGCACAAGGGACGCCCCTAGATTTAAAATCTATGTAAAATCTATGAATTCTACAATAACCGTTAGATTTGCATTTGACAGTTACGATGGTTTATATACAGTAGTAAATAGTGTACAACAGTTCTGAACAATACAAAACAGTAAAAGAGAAACAACACTGAGAGCCATTGGATCATGGTTCTCAATCAAACATACTTAAAAAAACATCATCTAATTACTTATGATGTTTTCTCTCTCTCTCTCTCTCTATATATATATATATACACAAACAAATATTTATGTTATTACAAACTTAAAAACATTTGTATAATTATAAAAATGCATAAAACGTTTCTATTGATTTATGGAAGCATATAAATGAAAATATTAATTTCATGAATATAAAACAATCTATTTTCATATTATATGATTTAGCATCAACAATAAAATTATTTAATTCAAGACACAGTAAAGACATATAACAATTCTATCATTCTAATATTTAATTCATTTTAAAAATAAAATAATCTTTCACACATATTTATCTTTGATTTTCTTATAAAATAAATTGGAATTATATATATATATATATATATATAAATGTTATATTTTTTTTATGGAATATTTAATTATAATATTGAAAATTAAAGGTTATCACAGACTCGCATTAGAAGTCATGATCTCTGGTGCTGTGTACTTGCTCTCATTCATCACCTTCATCAAGAGAAAACAATAATAAATCAATTATTCACAAATTTGCATATATTCATACATATGTGCTTTTCTAATATTTAAGTATTATATATATTTATATTTATACATATATATTGACAAATATATATATATATATATTATAATATTTTTTTATGAAATATTTAATTATATTATTGAAAATTAAAGGTCCTAACAAATCACATTAGAAGTTATGGCCTCTGGTGGTGTGAACACTGGCTCTAATTTCACATCTTCAATTGGACATGTGTCTTTCTTCTTAATGACAACCTTCATCAAGAGAAAACAATAATGAATCAATTATTCACATATTTACATATATTTATCCATATATGCTATTTAAAATTTAAATATTAAATATGTTTATATTTATACATGAATATTAACAAAGAAACAATAATAATATTCTCATGCCTTAATAATCAATTTATGTTACCATATAAAATATGTATAGTTAAATTATAAGGTGTATATAATCACACACATTGATTGGGGGTTACAAATAATTCAATATATATATATATATATGATGCTTATTGGCATTGGTTCCTGATTTGTTGGCAGGAATCAGAGATCGACTCTCTTGTAACGCAGGGTGTCCTCAATCTTACAGTATAGAGTGAGAGCATGTGGTATATTTAAAAAACTCACATTCAAACACGATATTATTTATTTAATTAGTAAAAAAAAAAAGCTAGAATGATGGATAAATTTCTGTGATATGGATTTCTAATGCAAATTTCTCTTTATATAGTTTATTAAATTTAACATTTATTAAAATCAAAATAATACATACATGCATAAAAAATAAAAATGAACATAAAACAACATCCCATGTAATCAAACCTTTTACTAAAATAAGTAAATTATATCAAGATTAAATAAAATATTTAAAAAAACAAAAACAAAAACTTTACCTTATGTTCTTCATTAGAGGCCAAATAAATTTCTTTGGTCCTTGGTTTCTTAGTTATCTTCAGAGATAATTCTTCATGCCTTATATGTTTTATAGAGGGTTTTTTGACAGCAAAGTTGAGTGGTGGATCAGAAAAAACAAGATCATGTAACTCTTCTAAAACTGGATTTTGGTAACTTATGATTTGAATGGCTAACAATCTCTCATCTATTTTCTCTACTTTTCCACCTTTCACATTAATATTAATCACTCTTTTTTCATCATCCATCTTCAACCCCTTGTAAATCAATCTGAATATTTGTATATATTTATATGGAAAAAAAATTTAGATTTATAGTCCTAGTCCAGGTTGGACTAGAAATTTGATTGTAAGATGGATTGTAAGATTTGTTTTATTTTGTAAGATATGGGATTCAATTTGGATTTATCCTTTCTTTTTCCAAAAAAAAAAATAATCTTATTTGTATGGCTAACAATTCAATCCTCTAAAAATGTAAGCTAAATTTTGGATTTACCAGATTTAATTGATTAAATTGTCTCAATTTAATTAACAGCTTGGTTTGTTTTTCTCAGTTAATTAATTCGTTGTAATTATGATTTCCAATTTTTTTTTTATTTTTTATTGTGACTTATCTTATATTCCAATAACTGTTTAATTTTAAAACAGATTTAGAGTTTTTCCTTTCTTTCTTCCCACTGGCCACTGGGGAGTCCTATACAAGGTGTTTGTGTCTCACTAATAACATAAAACACCGAGGACATACACACCGAGGTTATAGATTCAAATATAAATTTATATAAAATAAAGATACATACTACTTTACAGTCCCTACACATTCTAGACATGTGGTTTATTCATATTTTATAAATTATATAAAAAAAAAGCAAAAAAAATAAAAAAACAACAACAACAACAAAGACACCTGGCTGTTATTTCAAGACAAACAAAAGAGATTACCAACAAGCAATATAACTTCTCATTGATATACATTCCATACACACATACTAAGCTTCAAAACAGAAGCATTGTTCTTACTGATTGATGTCATAATAATACAACCAACTGATTGCAAAAGCTAATTATGCATCAACCGAAATACCTTAAGCATATATATATATATACGGATAGATACAGTATGCAACATCGATAACATACTGTACTCTTTGTTCTAGTATACTGCATAACAGTTATAAACGGAAGTTCGATCTTTAACAATTAACCGGTATTCTGCATACCTGCAGCAATACCCTTCATTGTCAGGATGAGAGTGTCTTCAAGTCCGGGGGCATATTCGCTTGTCGGATTCAGCTTTACAAGTTCTGCTGCTGGCTTGTTAGGTTCCATGATGTCCTTCGAAAGATGAGGCCGTAAATTCACATGGTAGCATGGGTCTCTGATTCGCTTCAGTGTGTATGCTTGGCAGACATTCAGAGTGGTTATGTAAGCGTCTCGCAGACGTAGTCTTTGTTTCAAGTACGGATCACCTTCGAGAAGGTCTTTGTGACCAGCAACCTGAAAATTTAAGTAGTTATGCTTCAGTTAGCAACGGCATATATGATTTTTAATGTTCAAATGTGATTAACAGTGACTTGCAAGAATGGAGACTATCTTAAAAGACAAAAAAAGCTTTCTAGCTCATAATCATGCTTCCGAACTCCCAAAAACACGTAAGACTAGTTGCGCACATCTTCTTCAAAAATGACCCATGTGAATCCAAGATGATCGGATAAAACAATTCTTGTAAATATCCTCAAGACTGTCGTAAGGAAATTTTAATTTAAGGCTCTTCTATAGTTTTTAAAATAAAATCGAGGGTAATAAGACAATTATTAATAGGTCATACAATCACTGATCTAATCATCTGACATAGGCATGACAACAATCCTAACTATGTTAACTTTCGTACTCTCTCCATTGAAGATGAAATATGGAATTGTTAATTAAATGCACAAGGTAATGAAGGTAACCTGAAGAAGAAGGCTCTTTGTTTCTTCATAGTCAGCCCTCAGCCGCTTGCCAAATGACCATAGATCATCAGAAACCAACAGTTTGTCATATAAAGCAGCTATGCCTGGATCTCCCTTAGCAAAGACCATCTCAACCAAGTCGATTGTGACCCTAAAAAACGGCCATCCGTTGTACATCTCTTGTAGCATGTGAAGGTTCCTAATATCCTTTTCAAGAACATGTTTGAATGCAGCACCAAAGCCAAGCCACACAGGAAGGTGAAACCTGGTCTGTGTCCATGCAAATATCCAGGGTATTGCACGCAGGGATTCAATACCTCCACTAGGCTTTCTTTTAGAAGGCCTGCTTCCGATGTTCATCCTGCCATATTCTAGTTCAGGTGTCGCCTGAAAGAAATAATAATAAAAATCTTAAAATTTAAATATAGTACAATTTTATTCATAAGATAAGATATATCTGATCCCAGAGAAAAGATGAGTAATTTTCCTGCTTGCTAGCCATCAATACAATAAAAGGGCAACATGTCCGACAACATAAAATTAAGAAGGTAACACTAATTATTCGAGGAGAATATGCATCCTCCTGAAAGCGAAAGATATGGCCTGGTAATATTTTAAAACTATTGTCTTATTTCATAAATGTTACTAGATTTTCATCCATAAACCAGTTTTGTCCATTGCCATTTTCAAGTTTGCCCCCAAGAATTCTAATAGTTGCACATATAAGCTAAGAGCGAGTAGGCACTCGAAGTTTGGAATGCAAAGAGAATTTCAATCATCTGTACGAAAGAAGGAACTTAATAGCAATTGCAGAGAGCAAGAAAATTAACTAATAAAAAAAGATGCTTACCAGGCGAAAATATTCAACAAAACGTGGTTCTTGGAATACAATCGATCTGTATTTTTCCGTTGCCACGATAGCCATTTCATCCATTAGAGCACGCCATTCTGGCTTTGGAGAAATTGGAGGGTGCATACCATGTTCAAGAGTAGCAGCTGTGAAACGCTGAAGTGTTCGGAAGCACAAATGCTCCTCACCAAAAGATTGTTCGATAACCTCTCCTTGAACTGTGACACGAAGTGATCCATGGATAGTATCTGGTGGCTGAGATAATATAGCCAGATGAGTAGGACCACCTCCTCTTCCAACAGTCCCCCCTCGCCCATGGAACATTGTAAGCTTTATTCCATATTCCTTGGCAACCTTTACAAGTTCTTCTTGGGCTTTATATAGCTGCCAAGCTGCAGAAAGGCGTCCTGCATCCTTCCCAGAGTCTGAGTATCCTATCATAACCTCCTGCTTTCCATTTATTCTGTTCTTATACCAATCGATAGAGAAGAGCCGGGCTACAGCTGCAGGAGCTGCCTCAAGATCACCAAGTTTCTCAAACAATGGCACAACTCTCAGTGGCTGCTTCACATGGCATTCGCGTTGCAACAGCTCAACAGCAAGCACATCTGATGGAGCAGTGGCCATTGAGATAATATAAGCCCCAAAACTATCTGCAGGAAGTTCTGCTATTACATGAAATGTATCTAAAACATCCGCAATTTCCTCAGTTTTAGGAAGGTCAGGACCAAATAAAGGGCGTTTGCCCCTAAGCTCAGATAAAAGCCATTCTTGGCGTCGCTCCTCTGGCCAGTCACGGTATGATCCAATACCCAGATACTTGGTGATTGCATCAATGACATCAGTGTGTCTATCTGATTCTTGCCTGATATCAAGCCTAACAAGTGACAGACCAAAGGTTGATACTTGACGTAAGAAGTCAAGAAGACTCCCGTCAGCTACAGGACTATCACCGCAAGCACAAAGTGATCTGTAACAGAGCTCAAGGGGCTCCAGAAACTGCAAGAGAAAGGAATAACAAGGAGACTAAGATGAGATAGAACAATTATTCCGCCATTCACACAAACATGCTCGCTACACACATCAATATTGGGGATAAAGATGGTATACACACATGGATACCAGCAACACATAGAAGGGTGGCTAACCCAATTAGACGTCGACCTTGGAAGCTAAGTTAATGAAAGAAACACAAATTTCACCCACCAAAAATGATTTCAGAGATTCAAAATCAAAGCTTGAAAATTTTATTTAAAAATAAAAACTACAGCAGTCTAATGCTGAAAGAAGCGCTGATATGTGAGAATAAAACCTGCTCAACATTGGTGAACGTGCTCTCCTCAGGAATGTCAGAGAATCCATTTGAAAGCATATGGCGAGAACGTTCACGTGTATTGTACAACTTGTCTCTCACATCACCAAGAATAACACGATAGGGTTCATTTATAGGAATTTGTTTCCAAAACTCTGCGATCAGAGAAGGGAAAAAATTAACTAGTGACCAAAATATATTTCCTGTACAAATCTTAGCATATAACAAAGAAAATAAAATCAATGACAGCTGCAAAGAGATTTTTTTTTTTTTGACAAAACAGAAACAAATTAATAATAATAGTCAAATACAGCATTACAATTAACATTTCCAAGGATTTATTAATTTTTAAATCAAGATATACACTGGAATTTACTTCAGTTATAACCAAGTGCAGAATTTAATGAGGACATGAAGAAAGTATGCAAAACGAATGACAAACAAAGAAGAATCTCACTACCACAGACTTTCACTGTGCATTACATAAGCACGAGTGCTAAAAATTCCTGTTCATGAGCATGACAATGATTCCAGTTGTCAGAAAGCAGAAATTTAGCAGGCTTCAATGCAAAAATCAACCCATATATTTCAAATCTCAAGTTCATGGAAAAGTTTTAAGGGGCCGAGGGCAATAAGACATAATAATAAAGATTGTGCAGATGAATATTCCTATGGAAGACATTATATTCCCCCTTCTATACTTAAGTAAGCAAATACCAATATAGTGTTTGGCATCTTTCTTTGATGATTGATGTAGTTCGTTTGCTCGCAATCGAAGTTCGTCACTGCATCGCCACATGGACATCTGCAAGAATATTAAGTGATGTCAGTAATACATAATAACTGATGTCAGAAGAAGGAACTTACATGCGAAAAATTAGAAACTTTAGCTAATCCAATTTGACAGATATTAATACCTCAAACATTAGATCTTCAATTTGGGAAAAGTACAAATTTGCAGCCATCATTCTAGCCAACAAACACACATCTCTTGTAACCTCAGGAGTGACTCTAGGGTTTCCTACAATCCAAATGAAGGTGTCAAAATGCATGTAATTATACAATGTTGCTATTGAAAAGTGTCAATGCACATACTGAGCATAGCATTGCCTGGCTAATTGTGAAACATATAGCAGGATATGGAATGTGTGGATGAATAGCTAGTTCAAAATTGTCCATATAAAATTTTCATGACACGACATCAAGTATTTAAACCACATAATTCAATCTTAAAAAAAGCACTAGACAAAAATAGAAACTTTATGAAATAATTTAGTTTTCACCTATTTATAAACTTGTGATTTTTCAACCCATGAAACTAAAACACATCAGATTACAAAATATCATAATTTTCAAAGAGGCAATTGTGAAGCATAAAACATGACAGGAATCCATAGTGAAGTACCATCACGATCACCACCCATCCAAGAAGAAAATTGAATCAGAGGAGCATTGTAAGGAACACGCTCCTTTATCCCAATGTTCTTCAGAGCAGTATCAACCCTACGTAGGAACTTCGGAACACCCTTCCATATTGTTTCATGGAAATAACTCATCCCTGCTCGCATTTCATCTTGTGGAGTGGGTGGAGTTCTTCGAATCTCATCAGTTCTAAAAGCAGCTTGGATCTGCAATGAAATAAATCAAGACAAAAGAAATTGAATGGGTGAGATGGGCCAAATAGTTTTCAAAAACACACAAACTTTGCATTATCCAATCCAATCAAGAAGCTTAGATCTCATCAAATGTGTCACTAGAAAAATAAAAAGGAAGCAAATACATGCATTAGTAACAGAAAAAACCTAGCATCAGGTACAATGCATTTAATTTACATAACAGTAAAGTTATTCAGAAAACTATTGGATCCAAAAGACAGCAATAGCATCACAATAAAATTCATGTACCAAAATATGAAATAATATCATGATCAAATTACCTCTCTTTGAAGAGCTTCATCGAGCTCCTGCTTGTCATCAGGAGTAATGTCCTTTGCATTCAACTGCGTCAAACAATTCCTTATCCTACATAGCATCAGGAGATGTCCCAAATCTTAGTGAGAAAGAAGATTATGAACTAAGTTCTATATTTAAGAACTACATCGTATTGTACGGGTACAAAACAGTGACCGACTTAATTTCAAAGCTAAACAAACTACTCAAAAGTGTAGCTAACAAACCTAGCATGCTTCTGAAGAAGTGATCTCCTAACTGACTGAGTGGGATGAGCAGTGAAAACCAAATCAACTGTCTGGCTTTTCAGAGCATCAAAAACCTCCTCAGGTGACTTTTTCAGTTGCACCACCAGTCTTTTAAGGGTCTCCTCAATGTCTGACTCAGTAGTCGCAGAATTTTCATCTGCAAAATCACCTTTCTTCTTCTTGATTCTTCTGCGGTAAGCAATCTGGACCTCTTCAGCCAGGTTGGCCAAATTGAGCATGTGTGAGAATGAGCTGGTAACTACAATGGAATCTCCAGGATCCAAACTTGTCAGCACATTCCCAAGCTCCTCCAGTTTCTTGGGATCATGTTCCCCTTCATATTCTGCTGATAACTCATAGCACTCTTGTACCTAAGGGCAACACATGATCAGAATTTGAGCAACATGCACTAAATAACATGAAATTAAATGCGCTGATATCTTCCTTAATGGAAAGAGCAAATGCTAAACATCATACTAAAGTATAAATTACACAACCAATCCATTGCACGACAACTACTATAACAAAGATTGATCTGTAAATACTACCCGATTTACATTGAAAACCAAGAAATTTCACAAGGTCCTTTCTCTTTAAAAAGAAGGGTAGACATGGTATCAACCATCAAGTTGCCTACTTTTTCACCAACAAAAAACAGGCTCAAATTTTCCAATTGCCATTGAATTCCATAAAGAAAGAGAGCAAACTAAAAGAAATTCACTTGAAGATGTTTCTTCAACAGTCAACAAACAGCACAGTACTAAATTAAAGTATAATTAAAAAAAAAAAATTCTAGCACATCAGCATGGAAATCAAAGTCATTATCTAGATATCATCGAAAAATAAACCAAATCCCACTTCCCCCAACATAGACTTCCACCATTACCAGAAGAAATCAAACTCCCAAACCCCATTCCAAAAGGAAATTTTTATACCGTCTCTCGGATATCCTCTCCATGCAAGTCCTGGAGAATATCAAGAAACCGATCCAAGAGCAGAGCATCATACTCAACAAGCTTATCATCCTCCGAGACCTTCGAAGGCGCGAGTAGCCGCAGCTGCGCATCGATGGAAGTCATCTTCTCCACAGAGTTCCGAGCCATCTCTCTCACTCTTCCACCAACCAATCCACCACCCAAATCCCCTTATATAAAACAAAAATCGCGATAAACCAAACAAGGAAAAAAAAAGCAAATCAGGACACGAGAAATCCGCCCCTTTGAAGGGCGAAAGGGCGAGGATTCGGATGGCGATGGGTCGATAAGCAAAGCCCACGAGATTGAACTCCTGAAACCCTAGCTTTCGATCTGAATCCCTGCGAAGAATCCCGTGAGAGGATCGAAGAAAGGGGGGGCGAGAGAGAGAGAGAGAGAGAGAGAGAGATCGATCAAAGAAAGGCGTGGGTTTTGGCTTCTTTTATTTAGGGGGTTTTGATAGGGTTATTTATAGAAAACCCAATTTGCGCCAAAACTCTCGCCTTTTAACGGATCCCATTCGGATCCAAATTATTTCAAAATCCGAATCCGTTTAAACTCCATTCCATTGTAACTTATACTGGTTTTGCATCGGGTTAGCGGGTTAGCGGGTTATCGGGTTATTGTATCACAAGGATTTTTCTTATTATTATTTGCTTTATTTTTTAATTAGATTTTTGTTTAGTGTTTAGATTCGGAAATGGCGAAAACCGTGAACTGGAATATACCAAGTGGATGCTGTTTTGTTTCCTATTAATATATATTTTTTTTAATTAATAATTACGTGTAGACGTTCACCAAATTTATAATGTAAATAATTATTTTTTTATAATATTAAAATAATAAGTCTCTCGTGCTTGCACTGATGTAATAATAATCCAATAGACTTAGTCGAATATATAAACTTTGGTGTTTGTTTTATCATAAAATATAAGGATAAATTAATCTGCACTAATAATCCCATTTTTTTTTTAGTTTTATTATTAATCTACATATAAATTTCTTAAAAATATTTATTTATTTGACTAACTGTATAAACATGAGTTTTGGCTGATAAGAATTTTGGATGCATTTTGGAAAGTATTGTGTGCAAGGGAATCTTATGCATGTAAATTAAAAAATTAATTAATCATATATTTTGTGGCATATATACTCCCTCCGTTTCAAAATACATGTTGTTTTAGAAAAAAAAAAATTATTTTAAAATAGTTGTCATTTTATAATATCAAGGTAATATTTATTTGTTTTTTTCAATTTTACTTATCTTCAATTTTTTAAGTTATATAAATAAAAAATGTAATATTTATAGTCTTAAGAGAAATATATGGTTTCAAAAGAGAAATAGTTTTGTAATTTGATTGTTTTTTTTTAATTAAATTTTAGATAATTTAATGTTATTTTTAATTTTTATGTAACATTCTTAACGATATGTATTTAAAAACGAAAAGAGTAATAAATTAGCATAATTGCAAGCAGTCAAATGTCTCTTTCACTGGATATCTCTCATTATTATCTCATTAAGGTATCCACTTGACATGATTTGCTGTGGGATTGAATATATGGTTAATGCCTTCCCTAATTGTATATGCGTATATATATTTATAGAACTTTCCAGAATTTTATTAGGGTAAAAACCAAATAAAAAATTCGGTGAAAGACTAAAGTCTCATATTGCTAGGGTGAAACATAGATTAAGCTTTAAATAAAAGATTAAAGAACACAAAACCCAATATATATATATATATATATATAAGGACCGGTAGTTTGGGACGATCTCAGATAATAATTATTTACATTATAAATTTGGTGGATGTCCACAGTAGCCATCGGATGGTAATCTAATGACTTTGATCATCATAAACAGTACCAAAAACACATTCTACAGTGTTGTACAATATTATGAACCGTAAAAGATGTACAATATTCATATAAATAAACAACCGTGGGATAATGATCCAACGGTTTTAGATCAAACATTCCTAGAAAACAATAATCTAGGGACTTACCTAGATTATCTTTTGTCTATATGAGGACCGGTAATCTAGGGAGGCTCTTAGATTTCAAATCTAGGGACATCCATAGTTGTCGTCGGATGGTAATCCGACGGCTTTGATCATCAAAAATAGTACTGAAAACGCACATCCAACAGCTTTGATCATCATAAACAGTACTAAAAACATGTTCTACAGTGTTATAAAGTATCATGACCAGTAAAAGATGTACAGTACTTACATAAACAAACAATTGTTGGATAATAATCAAACGGTTTTAAATCAAATATCCCTAGAAAACAGTAATTGAGGGACTTACATAGATTATCTTTTACCTATATGAGGACCGGTAATCTAGGGACCTTTTGCCTATATATATACATTGCTATATATATTGTGAACCCATGTCAATGTAGTAATGTACCTCTTTCGTATTTTAGGTAAATGTTTAGATTTACTCTCTAATCTCATCGTATTAAGTTATGTATTAAGTTATGATAAGATTTTAAAAGGTTATCAAAGTCTCTCTCACTAATTGCCACCATAAAGAATAATTAATTAATTTAATAATAAATTTTTGGTTTATCCATTTATGATAATCTTTGAATTATCACCACCTTTTGCGTTTTAGTATCTTGAATTACATTATGTGTCATGTATTTAGCTGTATTTTTCAAGGGATTTTTAATGTTGACACATATCATTAATGAATTTGATATAATTTGTAGTAGTGCAATATGACTTGCATGAAATACATTTTACAACAAAATCTCAATTTTTCAAACATATAGTTTGAAAAAAAAGAACTAATATTCATTTATGATATTCTTTAAGTTGAAATTTTCCTAGAAGTTTAGTCAATTATAAATTAAACAAATAACACATTTCATGTAGAACATAAACTCAAACATCATTTAAGTCAATTTTCAACAAAGTGGGCAATAAAACAATGCTCAAGCTTTCAAGTGAAAGAAACCTTTAAACTAAAAGAAAAAAGAAAAGAAAAGAAACTAAAAAATTAAAAAAAAATAATAATAAGAATCTCCACCAAACTAAATTGATTAGATTTGATTATTCAAGTTTACCACGAATTAGTACCATGGGACCCAATGATCATTTAATTGGTGTGCTAGATATAATTGTGGATGAAATTTATATACATAATAATTTTTTAGATAAATTTATTTTTAAAATCTATAATAATATTAAAAAACATTTATATTAATATAATTAAAGGTGATAACATATGTGGTATTTAATTTATTATCATGAATAATTGAATGACATGTGGCTTTCATTAGTTTGAGGATACAACAATGTTATTGACCTTACAATGAATGCAAGATATTAATATTAGATTGAATTTGATATTTATCAAACATGATCATGATGTAATAGTTTACATTTATATTAATTAATTGATATTAGAGAAGCCATTTTGGCATGACTAATGATATCATTCACTATATATATATATATATAATACATTTTGTCAAATTAATGAGGGTACAAACCCAAATTATTTTTAAAAATATAAAGAAAGAAAGAAAATTTTTCAAACAAAGAAATATGAATTTTGCAAACTTCAAAAAATTCAAATTTTTTTGCACATGTTTTCTATAAGATAAAATTCCAAGTTGGCCAAAAATTTGTTGATTCCTACTTCTCCATCTTGAATTCTACTTAATCTTTTTTTGTTGTTTTTCTAAATTTGTCAGGAAAATCTTTTTTCACATGTGATGACTGTTTTTCTAAGTTTGAACCAGATGAAGAAGAATAGTTGAAAAATGAGTTAGAAGATAATATTGGAAATTTCAAATTATATAGGTTCTACCAATATAAAAACCTTGTTTTGAAAAGCAATTGCATTTAAAAAATCAAAGAAACATTATACAATTCATATTATTTATAATTATAAAGAGTTTTTTTTTTATTTGGTCAATTTGTTTGATGGATTTAGTATGGAATATGGATTTTAAAAAGCATAAAAGAATATGGTATTGATAAGGGGTCTTCTTTATTGAAATGAAGGAATATAACTATCTTTACACTTAAGTCTCTTTATTAATTGATAAGTTGAAAAGCATTATATTCCCAAGAAATTTATGTATTCAAAATGGCATAATCCAAGGATTATTCCTCAAAGAATAATCATATATGATTATAAAAGTGATGATGAAAATCATATATAATGATTTCAAAATGCCTTCAAATCGGTAACAATTTGTAATAATTTTTTATTTATTAACTTCAAGAATATTTTTTTTTCCCAAATTACATCACTATATTAATATAAAATATGTCAACAATGTCTTGGTTTATTACCGTCAAGTTCATTGTGTAAGATGTTCATTTTAAAAATGACTCAAAATAAAATCATAAAACCCATGCAAATAAGAGCACATATATATAGAGATATTAATTTCACACATGCACGTCTCTAATTTCCCTTATCATTTGTTGTCTATTTGTAAAAAAAAAATAATAATAATACAAAATATGTGCAACCATATAATAAATTTCTAAAACTTGAGATCAAAGCAAAACATGAACTATGTTCTTTAAGATCTCATTAATCTTTTCCAAGATAACAATCCCATTATTGTTAAATTTTATATTTTTGGTACTAGTGAGCCCTATATGGGCTTTGTATGGGCTTAGGGGTCTTATATCAAAAAATCTCAAGATTTAGTGGCTCAACCCCTATACCTATATATAAAATTTGTACACCAGAGGTGTGTTCCTTCTGGAACCTCAGAAGATCTTTTTATTAGGTCCCACTATAACTATCTTTTTTATCAGGATCATTTTTTTATTCCTAATTTTTTTTTTCTTAAAGCTCTAATAGGCTCAACCCCTATACCTATATATAAACTCATTACACTTCTATCACATAACCAATGTGGTACTATATTTCCAATAATTATATATTAATATATATATATATATATATATAACTAATCATCACGTTCTGTTACTCATTACTAACATTGAGTAATAATTAAAAATTAAAATAAACCATGATAATTTTTTCCTAATCTCTTTGTTGTTAAAATAAGATAAAGATATTTGATAGATGTTAACTTTTTTAGACCTCCTCTCATTTCCCAAGCATAAGAAGACAAATCAATGTTATAAAACACATGAAAGTGGGTATCATGATTTGGAGATATATTTTTTGTTATCTTCTTTCTAGCTAGCTTGTAATTATAATTTTAGGTGACTTGAGCCCCCCCCCCCCAAATATGAGGACAAATAATGCTCCGCAAGAGACATGCTATTAGATCGATTTTTTATTTTTAAAAACAAAAACATTTCAAAAATGTCTAAAATAGTTTTACAGAGCAACTAATAGAAGTGTTTCGAAAAGAAGTATAGATGAAAACCAAATAACTTCATAATTATTGAAGTACATCCGAATTAACATATTTAAATATAAAAAACTTTAACTTAGAAAAAATACTAAAAAAATCTATATCAAATTATATATATATATATATATATATATAAGCTTATCATATAGCATCAAAATAAGTGATAACATCGAAATAAATAAGATTAAAGAGAAAATGATTCTATTCTTCTAAATGCTTAGCTCTTAGTCTAAAAATAAACGAATACAATTGAAACAAAATGTTAGCTTATTCTTTAATTGAAAAAATAAATAAATTTAATAAATAAAATTGGAACTTATTTATGTTTTACATAATCAAACCAAGTGAAGAAAAGAGTGATATCTAGTTGGCTCTTGTATTTCATGCTGCTCCTTTCACCTATATTATAGTATCCAATGCCCTACAAAATTCATGCTTTTTCATGACTAGGTGGAGCCAAATCAAGAAAAGAGCTAGCATGAAATATAAGAGGCCACTAAATGAATGGTCCTTTTTTTTCTAAAAATAATAATAACAAAATAAAGATAAGCTCTACTTTTTTTTCTTTGTATCAATGATATGTACTTGTTTATCTTCTAGCCTTTCTTTTATTTAACACTTTCCTAAGTTCTAGCCATTCTTATTCTCTTAGCTTTATGCTAAGAACTATGAAGAACCTTGGCCTTATATACATATATATACACACACCCTTGGCTACATAAGGAATATTTTTCTTCTTTTTAATTATTTTTAGTATGAAAAATATTGAGAAAGATAAATAAAGGGCAGAGAATATCTTGATGCAAAATTTTATTGTTTCCTTTATAAAAGTGGGAAAAGCCGGAATCCATAAGAAGAGGTGGTGGTTACAAGGAATGATTTATGATTTTTTTTTTAAAATGATATTAAGTTTTTGAGAAATGCCATTCATCACCAATAGCAGCCTTTATGAAATCTAACACGAATACTAACCCAGAGTTGGGATTAGCATTCTCAACTTCGGGGTTAATAACTCCAGTTCTGGAATTGATATTCGTGAAGGCTATTCGTAATGAATAACATTGTTTTAATTCTTTTAATTTATAACTATAGATTATTTTTCCAAGCAACCGATGTTAGAAAATGAGAGATTTATACTCAAAAAATCATATGACATTTGTTGATTATCACAAAGCCAAAAGTAAGGAAAAAAAATTAATGATCAAATCTTGGGCCTTTCAACAATGAGTAAATCCCAATGATATTAAAAGTAAAATAAATGATAAAATATATGTGTGTTTGTGTGTGTGCCCTTGGGAGGCTGTGTCATCTAAAGACGTTTCTCAGTGGCTGGTTGTTAGATTTGCATCAAATGACCACTAAAAGTGTTTAATCACAATAAATAACAGTAATTCTACCAATTATTTCTATAAATAACAATAATTAAATTATAATTTAATGACCATCATCACAAATCTCTAGAATTTAGAATTTAAAAACCTAAAAAACATATATATATATATATATAACCTTTTGAGTAAGGATAGAAAAATCTTATAAAAATGGAATATTTTCACATAGAAGATGTAAAACAGATATTGGACACTCTACAGAAGCATTTTGCAGTTGATTTACCTAAAGTTTTAATTTGAAATCCATTATAATTATTTAATCTTCTTTTTAGAAAGAAAAAAAGAACGAAGAATTTCTTCGGCTTTATCAAAAAGAATTTCTTCGGTACAATACCCATTGGTTTTTACTTTTTACAGAATGAACCATAATTAAAGTTATCTACGGAATCATCACTTTATATTATATAGAAGCTATCCAAGAAAGAAATAAAACAAAATGACAGGGCAAAAAGATGGTTCTATAAGACAAACAATAGAATGGCAATGACATTCCAGAGAAAAAAGTTTTCATGGAAAAAGCAACTAACTAATGGTACAGATAAGCTTATGTTCTGAGAGATGTGAAGCATAATGCTTAAAACTATTTGGCCATCAAGTATTATTGTGACCCAATAAAAGGAATTGCCTTTGTCTAGTAAACTACACATGTAAAGATTTATCAATGTACTCAGTTGGACATAATCCTGGTAATTATTTGCAAAAAAAAAAAATAATTTTGGCATTGGCTACGACGACGATCTCCGTATTTCCATCATATTCACCGAAATCTATTTTTATTCTACCTTTTCTCTGCAAGTGTATATGCGAGATACACAAAATAACACGATCGTATAAAGTATCATGGCTTAAATAGAAATAGATATATCAACATATTCATCAGAGTTGGATAAATGGAATCAGAATAAACACATAGCTTCAACAGTGAAAGTTTCGACAAAAGACTGCTCAATAATAATAATAATAATAAGCAGAAGCTATTATGAGGATTCAATTATCCTCCTCAGGAACAAGCTTGAAACTACATAATATGAATTGATAAGCAAAAGACTTGATGCAGTTCATGATCCAAAAAGTTGTAAGAGAACAATATTCACTCAGAACAGAACATGCCAACCTGCTTATTTTGAGCACTAATAATAACTGATTGGAACATGAATTTACAATACAGAAAAGACAGATTGATTCTAGAAACAATATGAATAAAGCCTAATAAATTTAAGAACAGAAGACCTACAAATTATAATTACAGAAATACAGCTGATGCTACTCACAGATATTATGTGGCTCCGGCGGGCAGTCTGCAGCAAACAAAATACTGTGATTGGGTTTATCTTACAAGTCAACTGTCACTCCAGGTGTCATCATCACCACCATCGTCACTACCGACACATGCCTGACCAAATGACATAGGTCAAACAAAAGGGAACCAAAGACAGCAAAGGGGATAGGGGATTGAACATTGGCAGTGCAAACCTGACGGATTGCATTTGCCTTCTCCAATATGGCGGCAACGTGGACATTGGTGGTTGGTTGCGACACATTGGTTGGCTTTGCTGTTGTTGTGCGCCTCAGACTAAATGTCTACAGAGAACCCATTTATAAGGTAAAGAATAGAATATATCTTGTGAATCAATTCAATCATCTGCTGATAACATCATAGAAACCAATTATTCAGAGAATTCCCAAATAAAATAATCCTTATGGTTAAACTAGCTTGGAAACTGACAAAAGTTTTCTTTTCCTCAAAAGAGAGAAGGCATAAGAGTTTAAATGATACCTAAGACTGACATGCTATTCTTCAGTTACCAGCATGTCAGCCTCGAAAGGCAGGCAAAGACTAACCTCTCCAGTCATCAATTTAATAGTCACAGGAATTGTTCAAGTTCTGGGGTATAGAGAATAGACGAGATGTATACTATACATTTGATTGTAAACCTACTTGCCCAACAATCATATTTTCTCCTGAGACCTCAGTGCTATTGGCCAATAGAAACTCAATTATTATTGTAACAGATAAACAGGAGACCCTAGGTCCTATAGATGATTTAGAGAAAAAAGCAACATTAAAAAAAGAAAAAACAGAAGTGACAATGCATTTTAATTTCTAACGAAACTTTGACCTTACCTTTCTGCAAACAAGACTACAAATCAATTATATATGTGGAACAACACAAAATTCGCTTGTGCCACACCAGACAATGTAAATCTTACACAAGGAGTGGATATGTTTAGAGGAAGGCAGTTTCAAAAAGAAAAGTTCAGTATAAACCTTGTTCTTGATCTGTTGAAGAAAATCTTCTTTATCATCTGGTTCCTTGTCATGAGCACCCTGATTTGCTTCTATTTGTCCATTTAATTTATGACCATTATCCAGCTGGTGCAGAAATTGAGAAAAAAAGAAAAAGAAACATATGATTAGCCTGATCGTGTGTCAAACTTGCACAGATGGCTGTATAGATAGACAAAAATGTGTATGCATAGAATGAGGGAGAAAGAGAGTTGAATGATTACTTGTTGCTTGTCAGGACTTATCATTGACTTGGTAGTTGTTTCCAGAGTCATTGCATTTGGTTCTTGATTTTTATCAGCAATGGATCTTTGACCTTGCAAAGCATCTGAATGGTCATCAAGTTCAGTAATTACCGAATTAGTATCTTCTATTGAAGCCAAGTCAGGCTTTGTTATTCTCCACTGCATTGGAGGAAGAGGAGGTGGTGGTGGCAGCTCATTTTTGGATTGCAATTGAGGATCTTCACAATTAACCGGCAAAGAACCACATGGTTCTTCCCTATGAGTTTTTTGAGACTTAACCGAATCAAGGCCAGGAAGATCTATAATTTGGTTGGATCGAAAAGATATACCCTCATCATTATCATCCAAATTCAGAATTCCATTCTTCGGATCTAGGCTGTACTCATTCATGTGTCCAAATACAGCATAATTCGAGATGGATGCAACTGATGATGGACTTCTGTGTAATTCATCTATCTCATGGCGTTCACTTGTGTCATTTATATCTTGTTCCCACAAGTCAGAGTTTGAATCTGAACGAGGACTCATAAGCTCCTCAGAGGAATAAGGATAAGATCTGCAGAATGTATCATCATCAGAATCAGAATTATCATCATTCCGCAAAGGAGCAGTTGGCCCTGGAAGCAGTTGAAATGAAGGAAATATTAAATCTTCACAATTCTCATGGAGATCATCATTGGAAAAATCCAGTTTTAGATTTGATGCCTCAAACTGATTCATTGGCCGAAAAGAGATCTTCATGTGTTCTAGGGGTGGAGATGATTGCTCAGAGTACCGCGAACCAGAAGATAATGACCTCTTCAACAATGTTTGTTCAATCTTATTTGTGGTCTTATGCGCATTGGAAGCCTTAGACACACCTTCCATCGAATTTTCTACATCCCAATTTGAAACAGAGTTCTCCTGTGATCCCCTGATCTGTGAACTTGTGTTTCCTGATGGTCTGGAGGGCTCAGCACTGGGGAAAGAAACTCTTTTTTGAAGACTGTTTGAAAGAAACCTTTGTGCCAGACCAGAGAAACTAGATGAGATTGTCATGGCAGCTTGTCCAGATTTACCGGCTTGATGGTCAACACCAGTTGCAGAAGACAATTCGGCCCCAGGGACAAAAAGTTTTACTTCAGGTAGATCAGATGTATCTTTGAAAGCAGAAGTGTTTCTGGAATGTCTATCTTCTAGAGATCCTTGAAGACTCCGTTTCCCAGATAAATTACCTGATTTACTCAAATTACTTGTTGGGTCCTGATCTAGAGAACTGCTGATATCTGTTGATCCATTGACAATCTCTCCGTATGGTGTCTGCGTTGCAGCTGGTTTTGCAGCTGATTCCACATTATGTAGCTTATTTGTCACCATGTAGCTAGAATGATAAAATCCGGTGATGCCAGCATTAGGTGGTGCATCCTCCCTGCTGATACTAGGAAAACTGAAATCTGGAGGTTTTGATGGTTCAACACCAAACAGATTGCCATTTGTCCAAAAATTAACAGCAGGCATGATAGGAGCATCACCAGAGGTAGAGGTGAGATCCTTGGATGTGCTAGTTGTAATTCCATTGCACAAGTCAGTGAGTAAGATTGGTGCATTTAACTCAGCAGACTGATCGTTGCCACAAACTTCAGAGTTACTTATCCTTGACAAATCATGCGTGCTTTCTGAACAATCATTGTCAACGACATTGTCCAAGGAAGGTGACTCCATATGGCCCAAACTCTCTGAAGGGAGTGTATTATGAAGTTCTAGATGTGCATCTTGGTTCAAGGAATCAGGTGACACAACAGGGGTATCTGAATCAGAAGAGTCGGAAGCAGATGAAACTATTTCATGGGCTGTTTCATTTCTAGACTCAACTGCTGAGATATTGTAACTAGGCAGCAACCTCACCTCCCGTTTAGTTTGATACTCAGAATCTGTCTCAGTTTCTGACTCCATGGTATTTAGTGCATCCATGAAGTTATCTGTCTCACTATTAACTTCATCAAAATGGTTGCCGCCAGTTAATGAAGATGGTACATTTGCAATATCAAACAAGATATCCTCTTGATCAAGAGCTCTTTCAAGTTTAGCAATTTCAGTATCTGCATTTGAGGTTTCACAGCAAGCAGGCAAAGGATTTGGATCTTCAACCCGATCGACAAGGATGTCATCAAATGATCTAGGACTTGCAGGCTTGGATATTTCAGTCTTCTCATCCCATGTAACAGTGGACGATGTATTAACAATTTTCTCTTGTAATGGTTCTTGCTGACAAGCATCATAAGCCCCATCTCTTCCATCTCTTGATTCACTTTGCGTAAAAGTGGCACTGGGTTCACTATTGTTGATGTCTAACTTTGAAATAGAGAAATCATCGTATTCTAGATCATCAGGCAATCCTGAAGGATTTGTACCATTTGAAACTTCTTCGACATAGTTCAGCATAGCCTTTGAATCAAAAGAAGGGGATTCACTTGCAACTTCAGGCTTTTGTCTCAGATCAGATACGAAGGTATTCTCAGTTGAATAACTATGCCCATCGGACCCCGGAGATGCAAATCGTGCACTGCTAACCAATGCATCAGTTCACAAATACATTAGGCCATCATGACAAAAAATTAAGACCAATACCAGCTATATACATCTTATTTTTTCTCCAATCCTGAAAAGTATACTGAAAATGATACCTTGTGTTGCGTGGGGATATAGATATTGCATGGTGTTGGATTTCTCCCCGTCTATGGCGTGACCCTTTTCTCTGCATATGATGAAAAGATATTCAGATCTAGGTGGTAGCATATGCAGTTTCCTATATAGTTTTTTATGCACACACTACATTTTTTAATTCAGATCTGAACAAGTACAGCTGATGCTATAAAATTTCATCTGATCCTCCGAAGAAACTGGTAAAGGAAAACATCATGAAGAAAAATCTCTGAAAATGCCATTCAAGAATAAAAGAGCAATGGCTAAGGGGAAAAAATGCCATATAGACTTAGAAAAATGAAATGAGGAATCATGGAAATTGGTGTTAAGGCAGAGAAAAATGATGATTAGAGAAGAGAGATTGTCGAAAATGTAAAATCTATGTTATAAACTTTAGCAAATGTGAAGCTAGTTATGATTTAGCTTAAACGGTAACAATTAAAAATGAATTGCCAATGAAAATACCGATTAGTACTCAGAAAAGCTTACCAGGAATATGGTGATGAGGATTTCAGCAAGAGTTTAAGTTGACCACAAAGTTGTTTTAAAGAGTACAAAAAGTAAAAACTTAGGGATAAGGAAATGACAATTGAGAGAGAGGGAGAGAGGGGATAATGGGAAAGTAAACATCCACTCAATGAAGTCAAGAGCGATGGCGAGGGAACACAAATTAGTATAAACATGAAAAGTTGGGTAACACAACCAAATTTAAGGCATAATGGTCCAAAGTAAGCACAGGTTCAAATAAAAGAATCATGTGTTGGACTGTATCCACTTGGGTATGCAATTTGTACTGATACTGGACTTTAAGAAGAAAAACTATTCCAGAACTGTAAAAATTGTCTAGTGAAATTTCAACAAGTCAAATGAGTATTTCAGACATGAAAAATTGACTGTGACAGCCATAGGTTATCAATCGACTTCATGCTAGATCAAATGGTACACAGGGTAATGTCCATTTCACAAAGATACAAGGGATGATGCTCTTAATAACAGATGTAATTCAAATGAGGCCTATGCCATGGAATATTCAAGGTTATAGATGAAAATAAGGTATTGTCCACAAGTAAAGATCAAAAATTAACATGATGCAACAGCTTTTAATGTCCCGATTCTTCTACAGGATCAAAAGCTTAAAGAAGAAATTTATGAAGCAAAGGAGCTACATGGCCAATGAGAGGTGCTTCTCAGTTGATAAAAATCTAGTAATATGTTTGAGTATAATTTTGTAATCAAACTGCTTTTATATGTCCAAGATTTTTTATTTTTACTAATTATGGCTTCTGAGTTGTGACTATATTTAGAGTTTGGAATAGCAAGACTTTTATCTACCATGACGTTAACCAACCAGCACTAATATGCCATGTGATTAATCGAAAGTATGATAATTCAAAATTATGCTAAACCTTGTTTCTCTGATTCTTCTTTTCTCGCTGAACCTTTTCACCTTTTGCCAATTCTAAGGTAACACAAGCTCTCTTAAAGTAAGACGGATCTGAATATCTTTTTAGGCAAGCACCAGGACCAGCAGAATCAAATCTGAAAAACAAAGGGCACATGAGCAGTGTATGAAAAGAATATCATTACACGTAAGGCTGAATGGTGGCAAGAAAATTTTTACTTGTCAAGCAAATATAATCGGGGTGGATCACGGCATTCTTCATAGGAATCCATAATGAATTGAGGCAAATCACTTCCAAGAACAAGGCTTTCATCAGTTTGAGCAGTGGCATGCCAGTTCGTACCTGAAAAGCAACATTTTCCATCAACTTAACTACATATGAGGATCAACCACAGCAAGTCTTAAGTGTTGATCTTCCGGGTCACTTTTCAGAACTAACTATTTGTTAACATATAATATGAAACATTTACTGTACCTTAACTGGAGAATATGATCACTGGGTGATGGTAACCATAACATATTAGGGCTTCAATAAATTCAGTCCGCCCAGCCGTCATGAATAATCATTTTTGTTATGGAGATCCTTACCAAAATTTCTTCGGTCATGTAGATCTAAAGCCTCCATTACACATCCAAATAGTTACTATTAATTCCTCCAAACTTGTTATAAAGCAAAAGAGGAATTTTGCAATGTCTTAAAAATCATCATCCACTCAAATTGACAATTATTCACTAGCTAAAAATCTTAAAATTTCCACAATGCTTTGAAATTGACAGTATTAAAACCAGTTCTGGTTTGTAGATTAGGGTTTTATTAGTCTGAAGATATCTTGTTCTTTAAGCAAAAACATTAAAAGAGCCTGAAATGGAGGGTGTCTTCTCAAAATGATAGAGGTGACAAATTACCCATTTCTATGTAGGATAAATAAACTACATCCTGTTAGAAGCGGAAAAGAACACAGTTCCGCAGAATGCTTGCATATTCACATCAAAATTTAGAGCATTTACTTGTTTTCATTTACTACAATCAGCCACTCTCTAAAAAAATTCAATTTAGCCTCTACATGCACGATATGAAATATATGACGTTAGACAAGAACACCAAAATTCAGCAATGTAATAAGATACTAAAACATGCCTAGGAGATTCACAATATATAGATTCCATCATGTCATACCAAGTTTTATTCTTTTACCTTGCTTTAGGAGAGTACCAATCTCAAATAATTTCCTGTGCAAATCACATACTCTACTCCAACTAAATTGATTTTAATCAAATCAAACTATGGATCTAACTAAAGAAACTCATGCCTCAATCAGCACGTCAACAAGCAAAGATAGATGATATCATAAGGCTGGGTCAGGCTTTTCTGGCTCTTCCAAACATCAATCTCAATTAGGCTATATTCCTATTGCAGAAAGTCTAAATGAGCAATGAATAACACCAATCGCCATATTAGATAAAGTAGGCAGCTAGAGCCCAATATCTATCTTTTATATCTTGCAGTGGGTCTGTCTGAATACTAAAATGTATTAAAAGGCATTCCACATGAAAGACACAATAACTACAAGTTAAAGGGCCAATTCATGCAGCTTCTGTTCCCCCTTGAAGAAAATTGGTTACATTCAACATAAAGTAGTCTACCATAAAGGATAAATTTATGCATTGAAGATTTTAAAGATAAACTAGGATAAGATGTACCAGCAACATAGGCAAGATGTATGTGACTTGTTTGGCTCTGAACAGCCTTCTCCAGTGATGGAAGCACTGCTTCTATGCGCTGCATTCTAGACATCATTTTGCGTCCTCTTGCAGATGTGGCCATCACTTGTTCATGCAGATCACGGAAAACATCTGCAGCAAACCTATAATATGCCCAATACCAAGTCTCAGAAGAAACATTTCAATATATGAATGGTAAACAGACGTAGAGACCCTAAAACCAAGTTGAATTAAGTAACACTCTCAAGGATAAATAGCCACACCAACAGTAAGCACATCAACCTCAAGAACTATTCACATATGCATTTTTGGCTACAACTTGAGTACTGCTGAATCTGGCTTTATATGCTTCAGAATTTAGTCTTAAAATTTCAAATACCTAAGGATTTATAGTGTAATTGTTTAAGAAAGAGTTCTTCAACTAAATAATGTTTCTTGTTCAAGACAGATTTATATATAGAATGCTTTTATTCCATTGACCTGAAACAAATAGACGATAACCAATTTTTGGTATATCCTAGCCAAAGCCTATCTTTATAAAATATAAAGGAAAGCTGATGCGATTCTATTCAAATTTCTACCCAAAGAACGGTCTCAATAAATGGAATTAAAGATGAAGCCCTAGAAAACACCTGAGATCAAAGGCAAGTATTAGGGGAAAACAGATCATGATATTGTTAGAGAAAGCTAAACTGCTCTAAAAATCAGGAAAACACCCATTTCTGAAGAATGCTCTCATAAAGAATTTTGGTCCAACATACCATCCAGATCAGCTTCAGTGTAACCTAAAAGTTGAATTTGTTTTACAAAAGCAAGGTGAGCTTCATGCAATGTAAGGAAACAACCTCTCCATGCGCTGGGTGAGGCCAGCTAAATTCCCTTATGCAAAGCTCAGCAGAAGGCTAGGTTTAAATGGAGCAGGTCTAAAAATTTATGTAGAGGAGACCTACCTCTAAATGGAGCCGAATTCACAGTGACAGAGTATCTGAAGTGAGCAGCGGTATGTGAAGAGAAAACTTCAAAGAGGTGTCATATTTTGGGAGTTCAAGTTGGATGGAATTTAAGCATACAAGCAGACTCAAACTTGAAATGTAATGAATCTTATGAGCAGGGAATTGTTATGAGCGTTCAAGACAGGAAATCTGGTTTAGGCAAATCACATGGAGTGAAAGACTTCTTCATCAACAGCATCAATGAATACAGCAGATAGGCAATCAGGATATCAGAGGTATTTCTAATCATACATTTTATGGCCAATTAAAAGGAGGCAGAACACCAAATTCCTCCTCCCAGGTCAGTTTTCATAAGTATGGATGATGTTTAATCAAATGTCAGATCATTCCCTGCCACCGTATTGGAGATAGAAACTCAAGAGAGTGTTGAGGTTAATTACTCTGATCATTGAAGACAACATTATATTAGTAAAGAAACTGCCAAATCCTGTTACACAGAGAGTTAGCAAGAGGAAAAATTAAGCATAACTTGAGACTGGGGCAAAAGACAAGCATAGTAGTCTTTTTGCAGCAAAAGTCAATGATACAAGAAGCTACACGGGTGCTCAAGGAAAATAAAAAATAAACAATAGGTACTAATACAGACTAATTACTTTCTATGATACTTTTCTTTAAGCATACAAAGAATACCAAACGAACAAACCCTTTGAATTGATAGATGAAAGGAAAATTATGTGGTTTAATGACTGGAATAATTCTCAAAATAAATCACTTATCCCTGTAGCTCCTAATCCATATGCATAGGGGATTCAACTGAAACCAGTTTCCTAGCCAGAGTTTTCATCTTGGCTTGCCAGAACATGCATCAATCCCATGCTCCTCACCATTGTGCTCCAATCTACCCTCAATACCTTTTTTTTTTGTCTTTATATTTTTGGAGAGAAATTATCTTGATTAATGCTTCCATAAGACGTAATAGTATTTCACTATTTCCAAAGCAGAAGCAAAATCCAACCAATTGGCTTGCCATCACTGCCTTCCTTAGTTCCTTGAACTAGTATATCACAATGAAAATTCCTAAAATTTTCTTTTTCCCATATTCATGCAAAACTCCTCGCTGTTGCCTTGGCAAACCTTTCTTATTTAACACCTTTTGAATCTTCCACCAAACTACCTCCTTCGCTGCTCTTCTCTCCTTTCTCTAATAATCCAACAAATTCTTTTCTTTTCCACAACACAACTGCCTCATTTCCATCATCCAACAAAAAAACTGAACACACACTCAAAAATACAATTGACCAGATCTCCATACTCCTCCACAGTTTCGCCCAATACTAAACCACCAAACCATCCTCAAACATCCAAAACAAGAAAAACACCAAATTCAAAATCAAAAAAATAAACAAAACCCAATTTTTCCATGTAAAATCAAGCACATTGCATCCATTATAAAAACCTACTAAAAATAAGCAAACTCAAACCACACCTACCACAATTGAACTAGCAAAAATCAACAATAACCCCCAAAAAAAACACACACAAAAAAAAAACTCACTCAGCGAGATCCCCAAGCTGGCGCAAGATCCCAACAAGGCCAGAAACAGCAACTCCATCAAGAAGAGCCTTGGCATCCTCCTTCCTCCCAGGCTCTCCATAAAGCTCCGGATCCCCAAGCCCATACTCATTCCTAACCTCAAACCTCACCAGCGGCATGGCTCCACTCCAACCCCCCTCACTCCTCAGCTAAACACAATCCACGATCTGAAAACAAGAAACCACACACTCATGGCGACCACGACCACCAAAACTCCCTCTTTATATAGGCAAAGAGCTGAGAAGGAAAGAGAGAGGGGAGGTTGAGAGCTCGCTGTCGAGAAGAGAAGAGAATGGAGGAAGGTTGCCTGCGAAGCAAGGCAGCGAAAGAGCAAATAGTGAGAGTGGTGGTGATGGTGGTGGTATATAGAGAGAAAAACTCGGAAAAAAAAAAAAAGAGAATGAGAAGAATGGTTGAATGGGAGGTGTGCTGAAGTTGAAATGACGGTTATACCCTTCGTTATCAATAGGATTGTCTGAAAATGCTGTCCTTTCTTGTAACACTTCATTTATGGGTTGTGAGGAAAATGAGGAATTATGGTAAGTGGAGAAAATATTTTTTTATTTTAAATTTTTTTTTTTATAAATATATATATATATATATGTATATACATAAATTGGAGAGATGATTTAAAGAGGGGTAGATTCTTTTGTCACATGTATATGGGACAAATAATACCAAAAATATATGTGTGTGTGTATGAGTTTTATGTATAAGTGGGAATTGTTTTGGAAAAACTTATTAATTTTTTACTCAATGAATACTAACAATAATAAATAATTTAAATTTATTAAATTTTAATTAATAATTTTTATTTATTAATATAATTTTTGAAAAAATCATGATAAATAAAAGAAGACGGGTGGTGGATAAATTTAAAATTTTTTTTTTAAAAGAGCTACAAGCACATGTCTCTAATGGTCGCTAACCACTTAAACCAAGTAACTTTGGCATAAATTTAAATTTAAAATATTAGTTAGAATTTTAGTTGTTTGAAATAATTCCATAACAAAACATGATCAAAATTTTTTGAATAAACATTTGATTTTTTTTTAAGCTTTAATTTTTTTTCTATTTATAAACATTTTCTTTTACCATGTAAGAAAAATACAAATTGAAGAATAAGCAATAAATAGGAGGATGATGGATTGAAAGTTCTTTTCATCTAGAAAAAAACAATTTAGACTTATAGTTTTTGGTTTTCATGTTGGAATAAAAAGCAAATTATGTAAATGACAACCAACAATAAGATGAATGTCTTATTGTTATGTAATAATGTCGAAAAAAAATATAGAAATTAATAACAATAACATTACCTAAAAACTCAATGAGATTATAATGTTGCGTAGAACTTTTTTTTTTCTTTTTATGACCATTATGTAGTTATTAATTAAAAATATTACTAATTTTTAGATTTAAATGTTATCATGCCATCTTTAGTGCAAACATTTTTTTTTCTTCTTCTTTTTTTAAAATTTGTTTTGTTCCTAATAATTTATAACCACTAAAATTTGTAAATGATCCAATTGATAGTGTTCCACATTCAAGAAAATGACAAATGATTTGATGAGCATCTTTGTTTGCATTACCTCATTTTGTTATGTACCCAAACTTGAGGAGCACATTTCACCTTATATTCTTGATATTAATACATTCAAATGATCATTTTTTCTCCTTTTTTAACTTCCCATTTTTCACATATATATATTTTCTATTTATATCATTACATCATATAAATGTGCTAATATCTTTGACACAATCTCATTTAACCAAACATCACCTAACAACCTAACAATCTAATTTTCAATTGTGTTCTTCAACCAAGTCTTCTTTCAAAGTGCATTGAAACTTTATTTTTTTATTTCTGTCATAGGTTTTCATGCAAAAAAGTAGGCATAAGGAGGGAGCAAAAGAAAGGATGTCTATTGAGTTCGTGAGCCTTATTTGTTGAAGTTTGGAAAGATCTTGAGAGGGACCATTACTTACTCACTTTTTCCTTTTTTATTGTCTATTGTGAATCTGTGATAGGATTTTATAAATTATTGTAAATTCACACAAGAGCTTTATTATTATTATTTTTTAAATGGATGTGAACAAGCCACATAAGGGGATTTGCACAGGTGAAGAGTAGTGTTGTTAATATCTCAACTCACTCTATATGAGTTGAGGTCCGAACCTATTTTTCAAATAAAGATACAAACACCATGCACAAGTGACCTAATGCTAATAAACCAAGAGTTCAGGAGTTTTAAAAACATAACTTATGAAAACATAAAATAAAAATAAATTTTATGAGCCACTATTTGGATATATCATTAAAATCTATAATTTGAATTATATCTGATCCAATCAAAAAACTTGTAGTACTACTTATGTGAATTTTCAAATTATGAAATTTTTTTTAGAAAAAGTGGTGGAAGTAAAAGGATGGAGCAGTTAGGAGCAATAGCAAGGTATGAATTTGTTCATAAAATTTAAGCCATTAAACTGTGCCCAAAAAAAATAACAATGTCAAGCAACAACCTGATTGATTTAAAACATATTTAAACATATTTTAGAGTTTTATTATGTATAATAAAAATTGTGGCAAATTGATCTACTACTATTGTACTCAAATTTCGATATAGTGAAATTGCATGTATTCTTCTCTTATGTTCTGGGGTTTTCTTGATTTTGAATTTTTCACATAAATTTATATCATGTTATTTTATTTTCTTTCATCTATTATCATTTGTTATTTCTTTTATGTATCCACGGGAGAAATTACTAAGAATGCAATCTTTTATATTATCTAGGCAAGCTCAATAATAGATTATTTTAGGCATAGTCATAATTAAAATAAAAGATTAATAGTTATGTACAAAGATAAAATTGACCAGCAGTAAAAGTATATTTTCATCTCTATAATTATTATTTAAAATATTGTTCTTAAAATGCGTAGCATAAATATTCTTATGATAATTAGGACCTCCAATATTTCTTAAAAAAATAGTTGGTGTTATTCTTTTAATTACGCGCTATCAAGAATAATATTATCATAATCTAAGTTATATGGTTTATAATACCACTATTTTAATGATAGCAATTTTTTGTATTTAACTTAAAATTATTTTACCTTCAAAATTTTATAAAAAATGGTACATACAATCACTTTTGTAGTAGAAGGGTAATAACTCATTTTCCCTGCCGAGTGAAATGAGATAAATATATCCAGTATTTCTTTGATTTTTTCAATATTATTTAAAAAAATTAAGCCTACTAATTCAAAAGTTTTTAAAATATAAGATATCACTTAAAGAATGAATCAATTGACCATAATCATAAAATAAAAGAAAAGTTCAAACAAGATCATAAAAATAAAACCTAGATATGAGGCAGAATCTTTGTTAACTTGCTTCAATGCATGTAATTATAAAAAAAAAGAAAAAAGAAAGAGAGTTGACATTGAATAGAATACTGTGTTTTTGAGCGGTCAGCATGGATGGTGGATCATGTCTTCATGTTTTTTTTTTTTTATTTTTAAATGTTTTGAAGATTTAATCCATGACTTCTCACCTTCTCCCTTACCTAATAATTTCACTAAAGTTTTAAGCATAATAAGTAGAGCCACTCATTCAATGAAGTTTGGTGTGTGGGGGTGTGTTTTTCTTATTTGAAGTTTGAATGATTCATTTTGAGGTATGAATCTTTTTTTGCAATTTAGAGAACTACAAATTGGGGAATTTTTTTTAAGAAAATTTCTTTTTAAATTAAATCTATGTATAGTTTGTGTATAGTTTGTTAGTTGTTAAAAAAAAAATTAATTTTACCAATTGAATGGTGTATATTTTAATTTATTTTTATGCGCACCTTTGATTAATTTTTCCGATCTATTGACATGATTTATTATACTTGATTTTTATAAAAATTGAATTATGTTTAGATTTTATTAGATAGAAATATAACTTTTAATTTATATATCTTAGAAAAACACAAAGTATTAATAATTTTGATGATTTTTTATTTCTATTTTAGTTTATTTTTAATAAATGTGGACAAAAAACAAAAATGAGTCAATATGGATATTAAAAAGCAAAATGTTTTGTGCAAGATAAATATGAATCAAGATATTGTGTGGAATTTTTTTCTTTTTATTCTTCATCAAAATTTACTTATTATATATACATATGTCTACAAGAATTTAAATAGAAAAAGAAAAAACCTTTTTATCTATACTCATCTTTCTATGATAATTAAAGCCACCAGTTGTAACTTTTGACTAATTCTTCTTTCATTATCAATATATTGCTTTATTATACTGACTTTTCTCAATAAAATATCTTCATTACACTACAATCATATAACATGTAAATAAATTTTTTTAAAAAAATCCATATTTTTTTTTTAAAAAATACTCATCAATCATTCCTCACAGTGTAAAAACTATTTCTTTCCCAAAAATTTTACCTATCATAAAAAGAAAAAGGCAAAACAAGATATTGCAAAGAAAGATAAGATTTAGTGATAAGATTTAGAGCAAATAATGACAACTTTAGAAGAGTAGTAAATGAATTACATCATTTTCAATTAAACATCAAATAGATATCATCTTTTTTCATTTTTATAATTGATGTAACACCTCAAAAACACTATTGGCATCTCAATGAGATCAAGGCACACATTGTTTGGTGTTTGAAAGCAACAGTAAAATGTATTCATAAATAAATTATATACATACATATAAATATATATATATATATATATTAAGTGGGTCTCACAACTTCATCAATGTACAACTTAGACAAAGATGGTAGAACCTTCTTCTTGTGCTCAACATCATTAATGTTTCCTTTGCCTTACAAGTCACCCAATCAATCTCTTTTTCTTTATCTGTGTGTTTATATATATATATATATTATGAA
>NC_052475.1:20802827-20926502 GCF_009730915.1 Dioscorea cayenensis subsp. rotundata | reverse complement strand
TCTAATCAAACCAATAAAAACTTTATATATATATATATATATATATATATATATATATATATATATATATATATATATATATATATATATATATGTATATATGAGAATTCTGCCCACTATTTATTTGAACACCATAATAAAGTCATTAATGATGAAAATGTGGAACTTTCTCGCGGCTACAGATAATCATCACCATACTCAAGCTGAGGTTACCCAGAAGATCAAACGCTCAACCAATTTCATCAGCGCTAGAGTTTCCAATGCTACCGGCGATCCAGATCTTACTCCAGTATTAGAGTAGAGTTTTCTACTCTCAGCCTTGTAGACCTACATCTTCTTTTAGTGGTTCCCATCTACATAGTTATTTTTTGGTTTTTTAATTACCTTGTTTTGTTTTTAACTGTTTTGTGCCTCATCTCTGGTGAGAGCTTCAGTGTGGTCTAGTTTTTTCGCTTTTTGCTTGGTTGTATTGTCTTTCTTTCAATAAAATTGTGGTTTATTCATGTTTATAAAAAAAAAAATGTTTAAGACATTGAAGGCAATAAGTAGTGCTAAGTGATTATTGAAAATCCGTAATATAAATTTAAAAGTGAAGATAAATTAAAAAATAATTGTCATTTTATTGTATATATATTTTTTTTTAAAAGATATCATTTAGTATATGAAATTTATTATAAAAGACACCAAATGCCAAACAATCAAGTAAGGGAATAACCAATGAATAACTAATTTTTGAAAGCGTAATGCACTCACTGAATAATAATATTGTACAAAAAGACTATGGAAATCAAAATAATGATTATGGACTCACTAAGAAATGATATAATGCAAAATGAAAATCAAAATCATTACAGTCAACGTAAGGCGAGAAGCAATCTCAAGGTAAAGATATATATTGATGATGCAACTGTCCACATAATTAATTAGTAGGAATATGTTTTTTTTTTCTTAATGATTATAGCTTGATTCTTATTATTTTCTTTTTACATTAAGTTTTTATTTCTTTATTGTTATAAAAAAATTTTTTGTCTTGAAACTTACTTTTATCTATTAAAAAAATCAGAATAGATCAGTTACTTATTGTTATGATCTTAAAATAAGGGTTATGTGTTAAAAAAAATTGTAATAAATAAATAAACAACAAAAATTTCTGTTTATTTTTTATTGAAAAGTATTGAGATTAATTGATTTTTTTATTCTTAAAATTCTAGAAGTCACATGCTAAACTAATCGGGATAAAATACTGAAAGTCCTATAAGTGGGTAAAAGCATGTATAGTTATTTATTTATTTACATACATGAAAAATTTAAATTCAAAACAATTACCCAATCCACTACCACTGTACATTAGTATTAAATCTTTACATATATTTAAAATAGTTGTAAGAAAGAATAAATATAGTTGTAAGAAAGAGTTTTAAGAAAGATTTTTTAACTTTATTTTTTAAAAAAATTCTCCCTGTCATATGTAAGTCTTTGTTTGCATTAGATGTGATATTAGTGATGGAAAATGTTATTTTTATTTTTATTTTTGCATTAAATAATCCATTAGATATTTCAAATCAATATAATTATAATAATTAAAAAGTATATTTTTATTTTGTATGAAAAAAATACCAAAAGTTTGTGGATTATTTGAAATATAGCTATTAGAACCAACTCAAATATGAAACCCTTCTAGGCTCTAGGTCTCGAGTTAATGATTCAATCATGGTTAATAAAAATATTTTAAAATATTATTTTAGAATTATAAACTATTTTTTAATTATATGACATATAATATATTATATAATATTTATTATTGTTTTCTAGTAATAAAATAAATAATTTGACGGAAAAAGCAAATTGTTAATAAATTTTTGGTTTATATCAAATATGATATTAATAATTAATAATTTTGATTACACTTATTTGTTGGATAATAAGTGTTCATAACACATTTGAAAACCAAGATGTGTCAATAGTTTCATTGTACAAAGTTATTTAATCACAATAGTAGAGTTTTCATTTTATGTTTAATGTACAATATTGCTTTAAACCCTTAAAATTATAAAATCCCTAATGTAAAGTGCGGGAATTTGCCTAATTTTAATTAAATTGGGTTAACAATCATTAATACTCACTTTAAAGAATAAGATAAAAATAATTTTATATTTAATAATAAATATGATTTCCATACATAAATTGTTAAACATAGGGAAAATGACCATACATACACTAATAAGTTTCAAAGTGACGAAGAGATCCCCAGAAATTTTCAAGTGACCCAAAGGATCATATTTTGTTTCACTATTTACCAATTCAGTCCTTGTAGACATTATACCATACTTTTCAACATTTTTATAATGATAAAATTGCCTTTCTATCTTATAATTCTTCTTTTTATAAATTTACTAATCTGTATTATTTGTTCAAACATTTTAATAAAAATGTTAGTTAAAAAGCTTTAATTAGATATTGAAGGAATTTGACCTAACTTAAAATTTTTTAAAAATAAAATTATACAAAATGGTATATAGCCTTGTTGTTGTTAGTTCATTAAAATTCACAATTTTACTTTTCTTTTAAATTAGATTATATCATAATTGAGGTAGCCACAAGAAAAATACATTAAATCATACATATTGTACATAACCCCAAAATGTTAGCTTATAATAAAGGCTAATTTTCTTCTTTAATCAAACTAATGAAACTTCATATATATATATATATATATATATATATATATATATATATATATATATATATATATATATATATATATATATATATATATATAATATGAGAGTTCTAGGTATTATTTATTTGAACATGATAGTAAAATAAAAAATGATGAAAATTTAGATATTGAAGAAAATTGAAAGTAATGTTAGTTGACTATTAACATAATTTTAAACTTGAAGAAATTCTTTTTTAAAAAATAATCAACACATATTATATATATTATATATATAATATATATTTTTTAAAAAAAATTCTATCTGGTGGATTGAAATTAAGTTTTAAAAATTCATGATTGATGTCAATTTAAAACAGGCAAAAGAATGGCATATGAACCACTAAGTCACTAATTCTTCTGAAGTGGATAAAATCTTCGTTTCCATATATTACATATATTATTGATTCAACTTTATGGCCAATTGATAGGAAATAGGTTATATATATATAGATCAAGTAATCTATGCACGTTCATAGAATCGAAATCTATGAATGTTGCTATCAACCGTTGGATCGAAATCCAACGGTTGATCACTATTTCACGAATAGATTGTCCAACCCTATTTCTACTCGACCTACAACAACCATACTAAAAACCAAAATTAAACTAATCAACTCAGCTAACCCATTATTAGCTCACACTATAACAAAGCTAATATTACTGTTATCACCTGTGGAGGCTACCTTTTTCTCATATATAGATATATATATATATATATATTGAAGTGGAAAAAACCACAATTTGTAATATGTTTTTTTTCCCTTATATCTAACAATATAATAAAAAAAATATAAAAATTAATTTCATCAAATAAAAAAAAAGTGGAGATCAACAATTAGTTGTTATTATCTTTAAATAAGTATTCCATGCTTTAAGAATATATATCAAAAACAAAGGTTTTTTTAATTTATTTTGCCTGAAAAACTTATGTGGGATTAAATGATTTTTTTTTTTTATATAAAGTGACAAGCCACACCATGATTCTAATAGACCAAAAAGTTGATAATTAATTGAAAATAAGTTGTAGCTTTTTATTTTTTATTTTCCTTTATTTATTATTTTCTAGGTGACTTTAAATTAGGCCTGATAAAAGGTAAAGGTAGACATCTTATGACTTGCGACCAGTCCAATTAATTTTTTTTAAACAAAAGTGGATAAACCATTGCTTTATTCAAGAAAAAAGTTAGATCATCTATTAAATATGAAGTCTAATTAAGAGAAAACAAAGGGTTGATTGTTGCTTTTAAAAAGAGTATTTTGTTTTCCGGAAAAAAAAAGTTGGTAGATATATAATGCCGCTAAATCGTTTAAAAAAACAAAAAAGTGTTTTTAAAAAATAAAAAAAATTGATAACTTGGATATAATCTAAATTTTTGGTTTAAAAAATAACGAGAAAAAATGGAGAAAATTTTCTAAATTTTTTAAATCTATAAAAATACAAATAAGTAAAATAATATTTTTTTTATTTGGTTTCCCATATTCTATGCTAGGCTCGCCAGCCAGAGTAGTGATCCCACGGACTCGAGTCCGTGGGATCTAAACTGCACTCGAGATGTGGCTGCACAGCAGCCACGCCTTTTCATTTAAAAAAAAACAATATCCCCGGGGTTATTTAAGTTTAAATTTTAATAAAAATAAACAAAGGGCAGTATGGTCATTTACTTTGACCATACTGCCTTATCTTCTATCCATTTCCTACGTCTTCTTCTTCTTTTCATCTAGGCCGCTTCATCACCGCCAACGATGTTGATGTTGATCTCCCTGCAGTATTCCACGGCCCCGATCTTATAGCTTATGGTCTATGCGAGAACATCCCTCCCTGTCACCCGACGGATCTCTTTGACTCCGGCTCCCATCCAAGATCGACCGATCTCCCCAACCCTCCATCAAGATCAACGGATTGGTCGAGTCTTCCTTCAAGATCCACCGATCTGCCTGAACTATGGATGTGTGGCTGGGGCGAGAGCCGGTTGAGCACCGAGCTCCTCAAGGCTGTGGAAAGGCTTGGTTTCAACACTCCTTCACTGATCCAGATGGCTGTCATCCCGTTGGGGCTGGAGCAGCATGATGTGATTGGGATTATGTGGTACAGAAATTAGCTACCCTAAAGGCGGGAATAGGATTGCGGATGAGTGCGCGCCAGACTCAAGGCAAACCACCTTCCAAATTTCAAGAGTATATAGTATAATGAAATACAGTGAAATGTTGGTTAATTGGTTGTTTGAGTTTGCTTATGGATGTAATTAGAAGAATATGGATGTAATTAGGAGAACAGTATTTGAGAAGGTTCTGGTTATAATGCTAGCTGTCCTGGCACAACAGATGCTTGATGAAATGCCAGTGTGGCAAGGTTGTTAGGATTGTATTGATTTCATATAAATAGAACAATGATGAATAGAGAAGGTATCTTTGGCCTGCAAATTCTCTCTTCTCCTCCTCTATTCCTTCTCATCCCAACCTCCTTCCTCCTTCCTACCTTTCTCTAAGCTCTTCCACTCTGAAATTCTGCCCAGATCTCCATTTCAGGCTACAGATTGCCTAAAATTTTACCCAGGTCCAGAAAAACTGCAGCTTTTATCCTTCCTATGCTTGTTTACATCTCCAAGTTACCGATAGGAAGCTTATGCCCTGGTCCTTGCTCCTACTCTTGAATTGCATTAATTAGTACCGTCGATGAATCCATTAATTGCAAATCTTTTGATACATGACAAGTTTCAGATATTTTCTCTCTTTGAATGTGAAACCAATGTCGGCATAACATGTATTTTTCTTCTATTCAATCTATAAACATAACATCATGCTGGTTAACATGATTGCAAGTGCACTTACAATTAACAACAAAATAAAAAACCAATAGAAATTTCTTTCATGATTAAACATTTTGCTTTAATTTGTTATGATTCTACTTTCAAAAGCATCAACATGTGTCTATTTCCGATACATAATACCTGAAAGTATGATACTTTTAGCTGCATACCAAATCCAGTGAGCATTATTGAATCAAAATCTAAACTACTGTTTGTCAGAGATTCAATGTGAGATACCTGCAACCTGCAACCTGCCTGAAAAAAAAAATTTCATTCCTAGTTTACTGAGAATCTTATAATTTCATCAACAAGAACAAGCTCTGTAGCAACAAACTCCATCAAACATCAATCACGACAGTTCATCAATTCACTTACAATGACTAGTTCACTTGCAGCCGACTATCAATCAACACATCTAGATCAATTAAGAAACTGGAATCCAATCAAACATCAATCACGACAGTTCATCAATTCCACTAAACATCAAGCAAATCAAACAAAATAACAGAACAAGAAGAACACCAATTGAAGATAACCAATTCAGTAGCTCTCACCATTGAATCTGTTCAAAGGAAAAAAAAGAATGAAAAGTTTATCAATGACAATATTATAAAACAGTTAACTACAATAATTAGGTTTGAATGAACTTAATGGCTTTAGCATCATTATCTTGGAAAATATTGCGTATAGTAGATCAATTCTAGCCATTTTGGCTCTTAGTAAAGGTAGGCTGAAGTGTAGCATTTTCCTGTTCGAAGTAAATATACAAGGATTATTATATACATGACCAAAAATAAAGCATGTACATGTTAATAAATCACAATAAAACTAACCTTGATTGATACACTTGAATTCTTTCCCATAGCAACTTTGGCCTTTCTTTTCTTGAGATTTTTCTCCCAAAATGCTTTTTTTCTTCCACCACTTCCTTTGCATTTTGCTAGTGGAGGGTCATGGATTGTTACTTCGGTTGACATAATCCTTTGTTGTGATAAACAGTTGTCAATGTTTTTATTTGGAACTTCAAACCTTTGCATTTTAATAGCCTTTAAAACATCTTCTCTTGTCTTCCTCAACCAATGCAAAGCCACTTTGTAAATTTCTGTAGAGCAAGAACCCTTGGTTGCAACTTCTTGTGCTTCATGAGAAAGGGTGCTATATCTAAGTGTTAAATGAGTATAGCAATCTTCTTGAACTTCTTGACCTTCTTCATCAAAATTTTTTCCACATTTTGCATCTTTTGTCCAACGGGTTAACATGTATTCTCTTGGAATCTTATCCACATTAGCCACAATGAATACCTTCAATATGTGACGGCATAAGAAACCCGCAAATTCAAACTTGTGCCAGCTACATCTCACAAAAAAACCAGATTCAAAGCACATTTTAACAAGTCTAACTTCTTTTTCCGGTATCCAACATTTATATGAAGCTATATTCCCATTCTCTTCAATTTTTTCACACTTGAATCAAAGACTTCCAAGTAGTTCTTCTTGAAATTTAGCAAAGATAGCCGGTGTGTACAATTTTCTTGCTTCTTCTTCAATAGGCATATGAAGTATTAAGGATGGTTGCATATTGTTCATTTTAAAATCGGCTTCAATTTCTTTCTCTCGACGTCTAATTAGTGCCTTATCAACACCTTGAACAAACTCCAACAACAACATTTTTCTACTCAAAAACCCTTTGAAAAATTTGTTTATACTTTCACTTCGTTGAGTTGTACACATATCTGCATGAAAGAATTAATGCGAATACACATGCCTATACATTAATCATTTTCATTCAAATCATATTTAGTGAGCAATTCACTCCATTTTTTTTCAAAGTCTTCAATAGTTTCAGGACTCCTTACACAATAAGACAAATCTGGTACAAACTTGGACCCCCTTGTGAATAATCTCCCTAAGTGTCGCTTAGCATTTTGAAAAATATGCCATAGACAATATCGATGAATGGTACATGGCAAGACTTTGGCAATTGCACCACTAATGGCAGATTCTTGATCAGTCAGAATCACTTTGGGATGACTTCCTTTCATTGCTTGTAGCAATTTCTCAAGTACCCAAACAAAAGAGTATTCTGTTTCATCAAAAATCAGTGCACAACCAAATAATGCAGTTTGAAGAAAATGATTGACACCTACAATTGGAACAAACGGCATTGCATATTTATTTGTCCCATAAGTTGGATCAAGGCAAACAACATCTCCAAAGTAGCTATAATCCATTCTATATCTTGCATCACTCCAAAATATGCTTGTTAATTTTCCATCATCATCAAGTTGGATTGCATAAAAAAAAAAAATGGGGGTTCTTTATTTGCATTTCATTCAAATAATTCAACAATCTTTGTGAATCTCCCACTGAGAATTCTATTTTTCTTCTTGTGCGCATATAATTCCTTGCATCTAGCTTGATAAATCCAACATTTCGACTCCCTTGAGATTTTTGTGAAAGATAATTCATCATGAGGTTGGTTCTAATGCCCGACTGTCTCATTTTATCAATCATACCTTTTTGACTTTCACCGATTTTTCTTGGAGCTGCTAAGATATGATTGTGCTCCTCCACAAACATCAAAACCACCCAAGTTCCATCCGAGTTTTTGTTTACTAAAAGTTTAGCTTTACAACCACAACGTGTTTCACCCCGATGCCTCTTCTTGTCATCTTCAGTCTTCTTGAATCTTTCTTCTCTATAACCTTCTTTAGAGCAGTGTAAGCGTCATCCAATGACATTACCATCTTTTTTTGATTTTCTTATTGCTCCTTTTCTCACACTAAACCCTTTTTTGTATGCATATTGATTATAATAGTCATATGCTTCATCCATTGAATCAAAAAGTATACCAACATGTGGCGCAAGAAAAACTTCTTGATGAATATCTTCAGTAGTTTTTTCAATGTTATCTTTTTCTCCTTGTGCTTCATTTGATTCATGGAGTTCATCTTCATTTATAGGTTGATTTTCATTTTCTTTCTCTGATTCAAATTCACTTGCATTATAAATATGGTCTTCCATTTCCCATACATCCAGATATGAACTTTGTGCCTCACTAGTACTTGCCATATTGGACAAAACTAGAAACATAATTCCCAATAAGAACAAGGAGAACATTGAAAATTATTTTAGTAAAATAAACTTCAACCAAAGAAAAGTATAAGAACGTACCAAATAACAAGAATAGGCACAAAACCAGCTTTAGATTCAATCAAACTCAGCATCCTTGTTTTTTCTAGGCAAATAAAATACTAAATCCTATTAATATCTCCTGAAATTTGAGAGTGAGTTTGCATATATATATATATATATAGAGAGAGAGAGAGAGAGAGAGAGAGAGCTTACTTGTTTAATTAGACACAATTGTTGTGGAAGAATGGAGAAGCCTGATATTCAGAGAAGGAAAGAAGGACGAAAAGAAGAAGAAGACACAGGAAAGAGATAGATGATAAGACAATATGGTCAAAGTAAATGACCATCTACCCTTTGTTTATTTTTATTAAAATTTAAACTTAAATAAACCCGGGGAAAATTGTTTTTAAAAAATGAAAAGGCGTGGTTACTGTGCAGCCACGTCTCGGGTGCAGTTTAGATCCCACGAACTCGAGTCCGTGGGATCACTACCGTGCTAGCCACCATCTCCGCCTATCTAAGAAAGTCAATTTTCAAAATTGAGGAACTGCTAATATCGATCTTAGATGAGCATTGATGATCGTTTTATTTTCTTGAATTTTCAATTTTTTTTTATGAATTGTTATATGATTTCAACTAGGAAGAGTTGGGTTTTGATTTGAATATTATTCTTCGGGAGGGTTCAGTGAGGATGTTAAGGTTGTGTTGTTCTAAGTCAAACAAATTCTTGTATTTTTTTTTTGTTAATATTTACTTTAAAAAAAAAACTTTCCAAATGAAGTATATATATATATATATATATATATATATATATATATATATATATATATATATATATATATATATATCAAATAAAAACCCCAAAAAGAATAAGTTGATGGCCTTTGAAGACTAACAAGGAGATGTTATCCATTCCTGTGAGCTAATCATCAAATCCCACGATTAGAGAATGGTAGTGTATACTTTGGATTAGAGTTACTATCCACTCACTTATTTATCACCGTTAAGATCTACCCGGACTTTAACTTTGTCACTAACCAAAAACTATGTATGTATATATATTATTTCCTAATAACCAGCCATCAACTAGGGTTAGGTACTTGGTAACAACCTTTGCTTTGATGTAGGAGAGGTAATGGGTTTAATCCCCATGAGATGCGAGTTAAGTTTTTAATAAAAAAAATTTATTATAACCCGGTGGGTCACGGGTTAGGTTGGTAAACAGTGGCGGAACTAGAAGAACAAAGAAGGGGGTGCTCATTTAAAAATTATAAATATTTTAGATTTTTTTTAAAATTTAAAAAATATACACTTACAATTTTTTTTTATCCAAAACAAAATAAAAAAAATTAAGGGGCAAAATAATAAATTTTTATAATTATTTTTTGTATATATATATTTATAAATATTTTGTTTAAAATATATATTTTATATGTTATATCCTAAACTAATAAAAACCACGGTTTCAACCAATAAATATTTGCAATTTTCTAAAAAATATAATTTTTTTTCTTATATATAAATTAATTTGTAATAAATGGATGACGAAACAATAATTTTTTGAGAAACGAATCTTTTATATTATATAAACTAATTTATAAAATATCTAAATAATAAATTTTATTTTTGTTCTAAATATTATTTTTTAAAACTATCAGTATTAATTTATAAAAACAATAATATTTTTAGAAAAATGAAAATAAATATCTAATGAGTTATGAATATATATATATATATATATATATATATATATATATATATATGAGAGAGAGAGAGAGAGAGAGAGAGAGAGGGTTAGAGACAGTGAGAGAGTGAGAAGAGAGAGAGAGAGAGAGAGAGAGGGTGCTGCGGATCCAACTATTCCTCTGAAATATATATATACATATAGATATAAAATTGGTTGGGGCCAAGGGGGTGCTTGAGCACCCCCTTGACCCCCCTCCTTCCGCCCCTGTTGGTAAATCCCAACTGTTCTTATAGATAATTAATCGGGAGTAAATTTTTCAGGAGGCTACCAAACTTTGCTTTTTATTCAATTCGGTATCCGAACTTTAATTTGAATAAAAAATGTTACCTAGCTTTAATTCTCTTTTCACCGGCGAGGCCACCCTAACAAAAACCCTAACAAATCGATCGTTCGATCGTCGATGTGGTCGCTCAACTTACACGATCGACTATTTTTAATCCTCATCTGCTCCACATCATCATCATCAACATTACACATAAAAAGAGTTCCGGATCAACGGCTAAGATCCTTCTATTTGAAACCCCTAAATCTCGGTGATTGGGACGATCGAGCTTCACTGCCGCGATCCAACCAAAGCCACTCTGCCTCCTCTTCGACTTCTTTTGACCTCACCGCTCGGCTCCGGCCCAAGCTTCCTCGCCGCTTCTCTCACATCCCCGCCCTGACGACTCCCTCTGATCTTCACTAGCAAAGGTATGGGCATCATGAACTCCATCAATGATATCTTCGAGAAGCTCGCACAGGAGGCATCTCGCTTGGCTCGCTACAAAGACCTCCGTTCGTCTTGTTCTTCCCTGAGAGCTCGCCAAGAATACCATGTCTGATGGCACCAAGGCTGTCACCAAGTTTATCGGTTCTTAGATCTAGGGTTTCTTTTTTGATTTTCTAATATGTAGTTTATAGAGTTTGCTAGGTTTTCTTCAATAGTTTGTAGGGATGGATTGTTGAATGAATGAATGAAAAGTTGAAATTCTAAACCTATAAATTATGATGTTTGGCATTATTTTCTTTTTATCTGATTGAATTTATTCTCTGAACTTTGGGATTTTTTTTTCTGTTTTCAAAGTAATTTCAACATTCTTGTTCTTGATTTTCAAGATCATTCTTTGATGATTTTTACCAGTCTGAACATCTAGTTCTCATTGTTATGCTTTGTAATTGATTTTCAAGATCATTCTTTTGATGAGCGCTTGCACCCGACTCTACGCCCGGGAAGAGAGACGACCATCAATTCCATCGGCCGACTATGCAATAGAGTAGACGGAGTATGGTGAAGTTCTCGATTATCCGATCAACTGCTGCTCAGTAGATTATGTGGAATGTTAATGATGATGTGGAACGATGAGGATTAAAAATAGTCGACTATGTAAGTTGAGCCGCCACATCAGCATCGAATGATCAGATTTGTTAGGGTTTTGTTAGAGTGACCTGCCGGTGAAAGAGAATTAAAGCTAGGTAACCTTTTTGATTCAAATTAAAGTTCGGATACCTAATTGAATAAAAAGCAAAGTTTGGTAGCCTCCCAAAAAATTTACTCAATTAATCGGTAACATATTTTTTTTTCTCTTCTATCTTAATTCTTACTATTTGATTTTTACATTAAATTTTTATCTCTTAAAAATATAATAAAAAAAATATATGAAGCTAAATTTCATCAAATAAAAAAAATGAGATCAGTTACTTATTGTTGCGATTTTGAAATAATTGTCACATGCTTAAAAATATATAAAAGAAATAAAGCAACAAAAGTTTTTCATTTAGTTTTGCATGATAAAGTATGTGAGATTAATTGAATCTTTTTTAATCTTTGATGCACTCATTTCTGAGAGTTACAAGTTCTAAACTAGTTCTCAGAAGATAATGAAAGTTTTATATATGGATAGACCTCTTCCAACTAGTATTTTTTTTTAATAATTTTACATGTATAAAAATTTGAATTTGAAATAAATTAAGTGACCTGATCCTCTATCACTTGACCAACATCCTTGGTCTAAAATTATATTATATTGCATTAAAAATCATTGATACTCACTTTATGCTTAAGAATACAATAAAAATAATTCTACATTTAATAATAACTCATGCAATAATAACTATGATTTCCATTAACAAGCTATGAAAAATAATTAATATGACAGTACAAATCTTAGTAAGTTTCAAAGTGACCAAGAGGTCTCTACAGTGGCGTAACTAGAGACAAAATTTAGGGTGATGAATTCAAATTTAAAAAAAATTATAAATATTAGATAATTTGATTATAAAATTTGAGAGAATAATAATCAATATTTCAAAAATATAATATATACATTCATCTAATAATTTTGGTTCAGATGTAAAAAAACGTATCATATTTACATCATTAGTAAATAAGTCAACTAACTGTTAAACACTAATTAACAAATAATTCAATTAGAAAAAAAAAAACTTAACACAAATTCAATTATTAAATACAAAAATTATTTAAAAAATAATCTTACTGTTAGTTCTGCCGGTGTGGTTTGTGGGTTTTAGGGAACACTCAAGCACTCATAAAAATCTCACACAAACCAACAAAGAAAGAGACACACACGACATTGGTAACCCAGTTCGGCGTCCACTCGCCTACGTCTGAGGGCCAAGCCCGGAGATAAACAATCCACTAAAAGAGGTAAAAATAGATGAGTACAAACACTTGTCACTCACTCTCAACAATAAAGATCACTACCCTCTCTAGATTGTTTGGTGCTCACACACTCTCCTTCAAGAGTCACCCAAGAGTCACACTTACAATCTATAAGTAAAGTAGCTTATATAGACGCCTCAACATCCCAAATATAGCACATACCTCTTTTAGAATCTCCGCGGCTACTAATTTAAAAACCTTCTAAAATTAGTTGTTGCAACTCCTGTTGTAACATAAGTTGCAACATGGCCCTGACTGCTGACTTGATTGAGTTCTGGTTACGTTGCGGATGACCTCAAAACCCATCAACCTCCCGGTCATGCTTAGTCCGAGTCGATACAGCCAAATCTCCCGATCCCGACTGCCGGCAACTAGCCTACCTCCTCAGTTCCTCATCACGCAGTCCCCTAGCAAGGGGGCGCACGTCCTTGTGCGTCTTCACGAAACTTGCCAAACTTAGTCTTCAATCCACCTAAATTTAGTCTTCAAAGATTCTCCAAACTTGATCTTCAATTCACCCAAGTTTGGTCCTCAAATCTTCCCAATAATAAATCTTCAATCAATCAATTCAATCATCAAGGATTCTTCAAATCATATCTCCTTTATTCATACCATGAATAGATATTTCTTCAAATAAGCTCCACCATATTTAGTATTCAATCATATCTCTCTAAGTATGGTCTTGATATGATCTTGTCTTCAAAATGTAATGCATTGCCAAAAATAACTCCACCAAGATCTTTAAGATAGCTTCACCAAGATCTTCAAGATGTTTGCCTTGCACTCCAAGTCTCCTTGCCATGTCGCAATGCTTGCCACATCATCAATTATGCTTTGTCACCTTAGTTGCCACGTCACTTGGTCTAGGTGTCAAATCATGTCAATAAATAGTGCGGTTGCACTAACACTTACGAATAATCAATTAATCACAACAGATATCAACAAAGATTTAATGAATATCAAATAAATTTATATAACACATAATCACACAAAAAATTAAGCAAATTAAATTAGATATGAAACAAATTAAAAAAAGTCTCTATAATGAAAGATAAATATATATGGAATAGATTGAGTAAAAAGAAAAAAAAAACTCATCAATCTATAATGAATATATTTGTTTTTAAAGATTTTGAGATAGTAATTACAATTTTTTAAAGAATTTTATTATTATTATTACTATTATTATTATTTATTACTACTATTTATTTATATTAATATCCTAAAAACTTATAATTATGTATTAATAAGTTCAATATAAAAAATATATCTAAATATAAAATTTAAACAAAAATATTTGAAAATCTATTTTGGCTAGCAATATTATTTATTATTATCCTAACATCAATTTAATTTAATATAATAATTTTATTATTTTTATTTAATTTATTTTAAATATTATGGGTAAAATCTTGAAAAATAAAAATAAAGAGTGACAATATATATATATATTATATTCATTGGCAAAGGGGTGCTCCATCCTCTAGATCCGCCCCTGGGTCTCTAGAAATTCTCCATGACTTACAAAATTGTACTTTTTTCCTATTTGCATTGCAACATCATATCATCTTTTTCAATATTTATAATGATAAAATTGCCAATGTGTATAGCTCTTTCAAACATTTTAACAAAAATATTATTAGTTAATAAGCTTTAGATATTGAAGTATATTGACGTAACTTAAATTTTTAAAAATATTAAATTATAAAAAATGATAGGTACCCTTCATGCTGTTAGATTATTAAATTTTATATTTTATTTTCTTTTAATATTAGATCATAACATAATTGAGGTAGTCACAAGAAAATACATTATATCATTCGTAATGAACATAACCTCAAAAAACTAGTTAACTTAATATAAAGGCCAATCTTCCCCTTCAATCTATACAATAAAACTTCATAATATATATATACATATATATATATTATGAGAGTCATAGATATTTATTACTTATTTGAACATGATAATAAAATTAATTAAAAATAATAAAAAAACAATAAGATATTGAAGGAAATTGAGAGTAATGTTCGTTAATTAATAACATAATTTTAAACTTAAAGATAATTTTTTTAAAAAAATAATTACTACATATTATCATATATACTTCTTAGAAAATGCTATTTGCTGGATTGAATCCGGGTTATAAAATATTATAAAAAATGTTAAATGCAACATAGTTTGCATTGGTGAGGCTATAAATTGGCTCAAGTATTGTACAACAAATGGTGTGTGTAACTTTGTATGTGTCAAGTTGTTTAGTTTCCCAATAAATATCAATAAACAGTAAGGGAAACTTCATGAACAGGATCAATATCATGACTCTGGAAAGCTTTGAGAGTGTCACAATTAAAATCTGTGATTGAGTCTATGGCAAACTTTTGCTGAGCTAAAAAAGAACAATAGGTAAGAAAATGACAAATGAACCCCTAAATTCACTAGATGCCTGACCTTTTAGGATCAGTCCAAGATTAGAATAAGAGCCAAAACAAAGGTGGGATACCATCTCTAGGTCCAAATGTCACATATATTGATGATGCAACTCGTTGGACAATTGATAGGCAATAGGTTTTATTTATTTATTTATTTATTTTTATAAAACCACAGGTTTGTAGTATGTTTTTCAGATTATATCTGACAAAATATGAGAAGTAATTTCATCCAAAGTTGAGATCAGTTAGTTTGGTTATAATTGTGAAATAAGTACTCCATGTTTCAAGAAAAAAACAGCAAAGGGTTTTTTATAATTTATTTTGCGTGAACAAGGGATTAATTAAAAATTAATTTTTTAATTTATTATTTTTTTAATCATTTTTCTCTTGTTGTATACTCTAAATTAGGGTAAACAAAATAATGAAATAAAAGCTAGACATTTTACCATTTAGATCAACCCAATTAATCATAAATTTTGATTTAGAGAGAGGTCGAGAGTAAAATTTCATCTTGATTAAAAAGTTTGGGCAATGAAACTCCTAAAAACAGAAAAAAAAAAATGTGTTGAAATTTGATGTTTGTTTTGAAAAGATGGAGAAATTGCATGTCTATTTTATTAGCAAATGATATCCTGTGACGTGTTTGCTATCTTCTTTGCTTAAACACTGTCATATATATGTTGCCAAATTTTTAGTAATTTGTCTGAAAAGATGAAAATATTCCATGTTTGATATTTTTCTGAAATAATGAAGCCCCGGTGTCAGTCTCTAACTACCGCCCTATTAGCTTGATCAACGCGCCTCTCAAGATTATCTCCAAAATCTTAGCTACTAGACTCTCCAAGGTTATCGACCGTCTAGTGGATAACTCTCAATCTGCCTTCATTAAGGGTAGATCTATCATGGATAATGTGGTGGCGACTGAGGAAATCATCTTTAGCCTTCAAAAAAGGAGACTTGATGGTAATATTGCGAAAGTGGATTTTGTTAGAGCTTTCGATATGGTGGACTGGGATTTTCTTCTTGAACTCTTGGAGGCAAGGGGTTTTGGCCCACGTTGGAGGCGTTGGATCGCTAATTTGCTCTTCACTTCCAAAGCCTCCATCCTTATCAATGGATCTCCTGAGGGTAATGTCAAATACCAACGTGGTTTGCGTCAAGGGGACCCCCTTTTGCCCCTACTCTTTGTACTTGTGGCAGACGTGCTTAGTGTAATGTTTAATCATGCTCTTGACTCTCATATCCTGCATGGGGTCCCACTTGGTAGGTTTGGCAACGTTTTTCACCTCCAATATGCTGATGACCTGATTATTCTCTTGGCTGGTGGGGTTGAGGACCTTAGGATTATTAAGTTGATCCTTTTTATCTTCGAAGGTATTTCTGGCTTGGCTATTAACCTCAACAAAACCTATTTGCTTTCTATCGGTTTTAATTCTCTACCCAGCAATTCTGCTTTGGGCACTCTGAACTGTGCTGCTAGCGCTCTCCCGATCACTTACTTGGGTGTCCTGATTACTGGGAGAAGGTCGCGGAGACAAGATTGGGAAGTTCTTATTCTTAAAGTTAAAGTTAGGCATACATCTTGGAAGGCGAATTACCTGTCTCTTGGGGGCAGGCTCACCCTCATCAACTTTGTCCTTACTGCTTTGCCCACATACTAGATGTCCATCTTCAGTCTGCCTAAATGGGTTGTTAACCGTATTGATAGGCTGAGAAGAGATTTTCTTTGGAAAGACCCTGACATTGACCGACCCAAATGTCGCTTGGTCAATTGGCATAGGCTGTGCCTTCCCCGTGACCAAGGTGGCTGGGTTATCATTAACCTTGAGGAATTCAATTGCGCTCTTCTGGGGAAATGGTGGTGGAAAGTCTTGAAGAATGAAGCTTGGTGTGGTTCGGCCCCTATCCTTTTTAACTGCTTCCACCAGCACTCTAGGTGGAACCTTTGGTTACCCCGCAACCACCGTTGCTCCTTCTTCTGGCAAGGCCTTTTCCCGTCACTGGAGGCTTTTAAAGCATGTATTCACTCCTCGGTTGGGAATGGTAACTCCATGCTGTTTTGGTTAGATAATTGGATAACGGGCAAGCTCCTAAGTACCGCTGGTGGGAGGAGTTCTTGTTGACTACTTCCCCTTTCACGACGGTTAGGGATATGCTATTGGAACTCCCCTCTGCTGTTATGAGGAGAGATCCTCTCTTGATTGAGCTCAGCTCCAGAATCACCTCTGGGTTTGGGGATATCCCGGATCATAAATCTTGGAAGCTAACTTCTGATGGATCTTTCTCGGTGAAGTCTTTTTATAAATTCCTTATCGACAGGGGCTGAGATGTAGTATCACTCCGGTGATCTTCAAGCGGTTTGTGCCACAGAAAATAGCTGCTTTCATGTGGTTGGTCTGGGACAGGAAGATCCTCACGCTTGGCACTCTGTTTGCCCGTAGTTGTAACAAACTCCCTACGGCAACCTGCCTCCTATGTTGCTCTACTATTGAGTCGATTGATCACCTGTTTTTCAGGTGCCCTTTGGCTCGAGACATCTGGGACCGCCTCGCTCTCCCTTTTTTCCTTCCCACGTGCCCCCTTGTCCTGCTCGAACTTATGGGGACTGTGGTATCGAGAGCTTAGCCCTCGTCTCAAACTGCCCTTCTCTTTGGTTGCTAGAGTGGTTTTGTGGCAAATTTGGCTTGCTAGAAATAACTGTGTTTTCAATTCAGTGTTTATTTCTGTGCCTGTTTTATTTTTGAAAATTTTTTACATGTATCTCTCTTGGATTCCAGTGGTTCCTGCTAGGGAAATGCACAAGCTTGAGGAGTCTATAGCTGCGGTTTGGCGATGTATCCAGTTTTCAAGCCTCCCTCGCGAGGAGCCGGATCCCGACAGGCACGACGAGTTTCCCGGCTAGTTGTCCTCCTGATTTGCTGCTGTGTGTTGGAGGAGTCCCTCTCTCCTCCTCCCTATGTTTCAGTGCGCTGTCTCGTCTCTTAGTTTTTGTTTCCCCTGTTGTGTGCTTTTGTTTCCACCTCTAGTGGAGTTGTTTGTCTGTTTTGTTTTCTTTATACTGTTTCCCTTTCTTTTTAATACAATTGTGGTTTATCCACTTTATAACAAAAAATAAATAAATAAAAATAATAATGAAGGACTGTTGATGAATCTGAAGTTTTGTTTCTAGCTGGTTTAGATTTTTGCCAAATTTTGATTCTTTTTATTTTTTTAATTTCTGCTGAAACATGAAGGAAAAAAACAGAGGCATTCCATTTGTTTCTCTTGCAAGTGGTGAAGATTAAAGTTTAAGCTTTGATGATATAGGTATGTATTACCTATGCTTTCTCATTCTTTTGGGGAAAAAATGAAGAATTTTGTATCTGTTCTGTTTGCAAATGATAGAAAATAGTTGAACTATTTCACCTCCTTCCATAAAAGAAAATGAATGAATGTGATTGAATTCATTTCTTTGATTCTAGATGTAGACATATTTTTGTTGTCAAAATTTGATCTTGCTGAGTTGCTTCTAAAAAAAATTGAAGAAATTCCATCTCGGAAATGAAAAATTGCATGCATTATTTTGCTTGCAAATAGTGGAGAAAATTCTGTACTTGTGGGAGATTCTGATTACATGGAAGAATTTGGTTGGAGGTTTTCTACTTTCACACAAAAGATGGAAAGATTAAATGCTGATAATCATTAACAAGTGTGGCCAAAACTATCTGATTAGAGCTAAATGAGAAGAGAAACATCATTGATACATTTTCAACAACGACAAGGATGCGAATGAAGCACTAGAATAATGAAAACCGACAATCTGGACAGGAAAGTGGTGGGAATAGTTTTGTGTGGTCACCATTGCCAGCCCCTGGAAGTCGCAGCTCCCATCCGTCTGCCCTTGTGTCTGGAAGAAAGAATTGAAGGCATACGAAGCATTGCCCTTCTCATCAAGGCCATTGCAACTAGACCCATAGCTGAGTGCCGTGCAGTCTGCGTAGGTGCACGCAAAGTTCGTGTTTGGATTGTACACACACCACTGCTGTGGTAAATATGTGACGTCCTTCGTCGTAGTGAGTGTAGGGCTGCCGGAGAGGTTGAGAGGGTACTTTGGTTGGCCATCAAAGGCGAAGATCCCCCAATGTCCCTCGAATGCACCTGGAGCAATGCTCTTGGCATCCTCATCAATGAGACCGAAGAGGTAAGTTTCAATGTATGTGTTGGGCCGGAGAGGAGTCTTTTGGTTGGCAGCGAGTCGCTTCAGAAGGCCATTGTAAAAGCTCTGAGCCAAGTTTGGCATTGAAATGGCCGTCATTTGGCCAGCCAATGTCGCCTATAATGTTTGGTAAGTCACCGAAGCCGATGTTATTCAAGGTTGATATCAGGGTTGGCATCAAACACATTGGTGTACTGAATATTTCCGTCGATCACTGGAGGATTACCACCATTGAAGAAGACATAGTCAATAGGGAAATTAGGGTCATTCATTGAACATGGCTGATCAATGCATAGTCAAGGAAGGAGCCATCGTAGGACTTGAGGTGAGGTTCATTGCCGACAGTTACATAACTGCAATTTTTTGCATGATAAATGCATTAACATCAACAAAAATATATGTGAATCTGAAATTGGCTTCTTTGTTTGCAGAAATTATAGATTAACAAACCATTACAGGATTAAGAACTCTTTTTGTATTGACTGAAATGAAAAGAGTTTGAGATTGTTTGACAAACTGAATTGATTTTTGAGCAGTGTCTGGTTGTAATTCAAAACAGGCAACAATTTGAAAATGTTTGAATCATTTTTTTTCTTAATTATTAAAAATAATAATGATAATAAATTAATTTTTTAGGTAAATCATTATTTGTTGAAACATTTTTAATAAAAAAATATCATTAATTAAAAATATTTATATATTTACTAGTTTTTCAATATTAGAGTATTTTTTTATTTTAGAACTTTATATTATTTTCTTTTTCTTTTTTTACAGCAATGTGTAGAGATTACTTAATTTTATAAATATAATAACAATGATTGTAATATATACTTAACTTTACAATCAAATTTTTTATTATATCATAACATAATTGAGATGGTCACAAGAAAAATATATCGAATCATTCATAATGTATGAAACCTCAAAACCTTAAGAAACTCACTTATTATAAAACCAATTCCTCATATTTAATTTAAGTTATAAAGCTTCAATTATATATATATATATATATATATATATATATATATATATATATTAGAGTTCTACGTTGAACATGATAATAACATTATGAACAATTAAATGTTTAAGATATTGGAGGGAATTGAAATCTATATCGGATGATTATTTAAAACTCATAATATAATTTTAACTTAAAGATAAAATTAAAAAATTATTGTTATATACATTATTATATATATTTATTTAAAAAATACTATTTAGTTTATTGAATTCAGGTTATAAAATATCATAAAAAATGACAAATGATCATTAAAGGATAAGGCAAATGAATCACTAATTTTTCAGTATATATTGTACTCACTGAGAAATGAAGATGCTCAAAATCAAAATCACTAATATAGATTTATTAAGAAATTAACAATGTAATGTAAGATGAAAATCAAAATCATGACTACCAATATAAGGTGAGATACAACGCCCAGATAAATATATATTTCGATGATGCAACTAGCCGGATAATTAATTGATAGGTATTAGAGGATTATATCTTAATTCTTACACTTTTCCTTTTTTACATCAATGTTTTATTTATTAATTGTTATAAAATAACTCCTTATGTGGAGGCCATGCAAAGGTTTTGGTTGAGATATGCCAAATTCCACCAAGGAACCAAATAAACCCTAAATAACCAAATATTACACTCGGCCAAAAAGCTATGAGTGCTCAGACATGCAAACGGAATGGAGTTGTTCATCTTTTCTTTTATCAAAAGTTTTACAGATTGATATGTTTTCACAAAAATATTGAAATTCAATTTCTTGATATGTATCTAATTTTTGGAAACTTATGAAGTTCTTTTTATCAAGACCTGATTAATGAACTTACAACATTCCTCAAATTGGATCTGATTAAATCCAGGTATTGTCTCGTAAATCATCTTAAGCTTAAGTTTTCTCTTTATGGAAAAATTCCTCAGTCTTCATCGAGTCATATGAATCGATCTAAAATGATGGAACTCATATTTTGTTTACCAAATCAGATAAAATTTTGGCCATTTCCATACATTTATTTTATTCATACGTACGAAGTGAATGTTAGTCGAAGTAAATTTTTTTTAATCAATAAAACCCTTCCTAAATTGTAGAAACTTCTTCCAAAGCATACGACTTTCTAGATGGAAAATCATTGCCTAGTGCGGTGGATTGTTATTTGAATGGTGAATGACAGATGATGAGTGCATTTTATATAGTTATTTCTTCTACCCTAATGTGTGTTTTACTTGTGCTGTTAGCATGTTTTTGTCATAAATAAATGCTATTTGAGGTATGTTTGCTAATCTATATAGATAATTAGATTTTTGACCAAAAGGAACAATTAGAGATGAATTTCGATGCAAAACTGCATTGGAGACTAAGTTTCAAGACAAGTAGGGTCAGAAACACACCCATGTTGGGAAGCACCGTCAAAAGCACGGACATGCTTAGCTTCGTATGATTTACTAGCATCTGCATAGAACTGGAAGCATGGTTTTCACCGCTCCTAGCATCCTCGAGCTGGGGAGCACGGTTGGTACACACGGGCGTGCTTACCCTTATGCATTTTACTGGAATCACTCTGAGACTATTTCTGAGGATTTGGAGTTGAGCAAGGTCATCAGCATGGGTGTGTTTGCATCGAGAAAGGGTTATTTAAACCCTAAAATTAGATTTCAAGGCAGTTCTTCTTCTATTTTTTGGAGGCAAGGCTAAGGGAACAGAGAGCACCATCTAGGGTGAGATCTGAAGGGAAGATAAGCGTTAAAATGGATGATCGACGACAACAATGATTGTCAAGCTTTCTCCGACGCGATTGTGAAGCAAGAAGAGAGTTTAATGGACAATCTTTATTTCTCTATTTGTTTGCTATGCTTGATTGTAAAACTATGAGGGGCTAACATCTTTTGGTGCCCCGGATTATGAATCTTGACTTTAATGCTTTGATTTTAGTGATATTGATTCTTGAATTTCCTTGTGATCTCCCTTTTGTTTTATTGTTATCCTTCTTTGTGTTGATTGCTTTGATGCTTGTATGATGCTAGCTTAATGTGAGGATCGCCGATAGGCGCATAAGTGTTGATTTTTCATTGCTAGTTTTCACATTAGGTTGTCATTGCATTTTAAGTTGCTATTCAACACTAGATTGGCTTACTGTCTAAAGAGTAATCTTTATAGGTCTGGCTAGAGCACACATTAAGGAAGGGGTTGAGTCTGCTTCACGCCATTGAGTGGGGACGTACATTTGCAAACCCTCCCTAGGTATTTACCGTTGTCCAAGAGGAAGCTCTTGAATTATTGCCTAGTTATTACATTTGTCAAGGGGATTAATCTGGGCATTGTCCTTTTCATCGTTGTCTTCTCAATCTAAACCCTGCCTCTTCTCTTCTCTTTTCTTCTTTTATTCTTTAGTAGTGTTAATTACATCATCTCTAATCATTGAATTGGTTAGATATTAGAAAATAAACAAGTATCGAGAGCTATTCCTATCCCTGTGGATTCGATTACCAGATCCCATTAGGTACACTTTACTACTTCATACGACCCGTACACTTGCGGATACTCAAGGGATGTATCAATAGACCAAATATCAAATCCATGGATCAGAAATGCTGTTGCAGTGCTGTACAATATTGTAAAAATATGTAATACTATTGTTTACCCAATGAATATATTCATTGGATCCCCTATGGCAGAATGTTGGTTTCTTCCCTTCTAGGGTTGCATGGCAATGGAATTTATTAGTTTGGTTTAGTTCTTGAAATCTTCTGGGCATACATTTGGCAAGACTCTAATCTCCTTATTTGATGTCTAGTCAAATTAATAAATCCATAGGATTTGATAAGCCACCGTAACTGATGCACCATCATGCCTGCTTATCCCTTAACAACTCCTTTGTAGAGCAGCGCTTGTCATATTTGTCAAAAAAAAAAGTAGAAAGAAAATAAATAAAAGAAAAGAAAAAAAGAAAAGAAAAGAAACTTTCTAAATGGAAAACATGCTCAATATCATTTGATTGAATACTTGGCTCAGCTCTTGTTGCTCGAAGAAATTCTTCCCTTCCATTTGGTCTTTTTCTCACAAAAAAGGGACAATGTAATAAAAAAAAAAAAGAACTTTACTTACATCCAATAAAAAAATGAAATAAATTACTTATTGTTATGATATTGAAATAAGTGTGACATGTTATATATATATATATATATACAAAAAATAAGCATCAAACGTTATTTATTTATTTATTTTTACATGAAAAAATATCTAAGATCTATTGATTTAGTAACACCAACCTACTCGAGTGATTAGCAGCACCAAGTACCATGGGAGAGGGAGAAGGAAGTAGCGGGTTTAAAACTCATATAGAGGAAATAACTTCGTGGGAGTTTGGACTTTCTTTGTCATCCCAATAATCCAAAGTGAGGGCATGTGAGAGGTTAACTGTGAGGCTTTTCTTCTTTGCCATATATATATATATATATCTTTCATCATTAGTTTTTAAGAGTCACACGTTCTAAATTAATCTGAACAAGATACTAAAAGCTTTATAAGTGAGTAAACATTTTCCAACCCTTTTTTTAATACATACATACGAATTTGAATTCAAAACCGCTTAAGCTAACCAATCCAACATCCATTGATCTTAAATTATAATTATATTGTATTGAAAATCATTAACACTCCCTCATTATTAAGAGTAAGATAAAAAATAATTTATATTTAATAATCATTTATACAATAATAAACATGATTTCCATACATAAACTATTAAATATAAAGAAAGTGACCATGCAGACCCTAGTAAGTTTGAAAGTGACCAAAAAATCCCTAAAAAAATTCCAAATGACTTATAGAATCCTATTTTTTCCCATGTTTGCCAATATATTCCCTGCAAACATGGTATCATTTCAACATTTATAATGATAAACTTGCTAATGTGTATCACTTGTTAAAATATTTTAATAAAATATTATTAATTAAAAGCTACAGATATTGAAGGTGATTGACATTAACTTAAATTTTTTTAAAAATATAAAAGTATAAAAAATGATAGGTAGCCTTCATAATGTTAGTTTATTAAATTTCATTTTTTTTTTTCTTTTTAGACTAGATCATAACATAATTGAGCTAGGTAGTCAAAAGAAAAAATACATTGAATCATTCATAATGTACACAATCTCAAAAAAGCTCACTTAATCTAACCAATAAAACTTCATATATATGTCTATAATATGAGGGTTCTAGGTATTTGCTTATTTGAACATGATAATAAAATCAAAAAATGATGAAAATCTATAAGATATTGAAGAAAATTGAAAGTAACGCTCGTTAATTACTAACATAATTTTAAACTTGAAGAATTTTTTTTAAAATAATTACTACATATTATTTTTTTTATATATATATATATATTTAATAAAGGTTATTTAGTGGACTGAAACCAAGTTATTCAATATCGTAAAGGATGTCAAATCAACAGACATAATAACCTAACAGTTAAAAGGGATAGCAAATTAACTTAACAGGTAAAGGAATAGCAAACTAACTTGGTTGTTATTTGATGAAATGTATTCTGCCGTAGGATTTTATGTAAGGGTTAGTATAATCACCCGGGTAGTCTTTCTATTATACTACTTTTATTTATCTATTATTTTTTCCCTCACAAAATTCCTCTATTATTTATTTCAAAAAAAGTAAGAATTAGTGGGTCCTTTCCCTTAGGGGTTGTTTGGTTACCCGTAAGTAGATGTGATGTAATTTATTTTACAGGTAAAATGCTATGTTGGGTTGTTTGGTTTACTAAGAAAACATGTATGCAGTGAGTCTAAGTGCAGCAAAAGGGCTGTTTTGTTGCATTTGGACTTACGGCCAAATTGGCCGTAAGTCCAAATGCAGCAAAATGTTTTCAATTACTTTTTATTAACACCACTCTCCACTCGGGCGTTGATCTTTCTCCTTCACAAACGGCAGTCCAGATCTAGGGATTCATCGCACACCTCTTCTTCAGATCAAGGTCGACGCCTCTCAGGGTTTCATCGCGCACCTCTTCTTCAGATCAAGGTCGACGCCTCCCAGGGATTCATCGCGCACCTCTTCTTCAGATCAAGGTCAATGGCTCTCGGGGATTCATCGCGCACCTCTTCTTCAGAACAAGGTCGACGCCTCGGGGATTCATAGCGCACTGGAAGGCTTGAGATTCTTGATGATGACAAGCATATTCTCAGTATCAAGATCGTTGGCGGTGATCACAGGCTCAAGGTTTTCCTTTTTTTCTTTTTTTTGCTGAATATTTTCAATATTTTTGTACTCTCTGTTTGATTTTGTCAGATTCACTGCTTCATAGTCTAAACAAAAATCTCATTTTTTTTTTTTTGTTTTTAGCTTGATTTATGATTTTGATGGATTGGTTTTTGAAATTTTAAAAATTTAGTCAAAGGGTTGAGGAATGCTTTAAGAAATCAAGACATAATTGTTTATATTTGTGTGTGTGCATGTGTGTGGTTTCGTTGATTGTTTACTGAATTGGATTGCATTTCTTGCTTTTTTTAATTAGATCTTCTTTTTGACACTTCAAAAAGTTTCCTAAATTTTTTTAATGTTGTTAATCCACTGTGTGACATGAATTAATTCATGCACTCTCAATGATAATGCTTTTATGCTCAATCCTCTAATGATGAATCATTGTAATTCAGATATTTGTAATGTTGATTGTTCTTTATATAGTATCATCTATAATAACTGTTTGATCCCTGAAACATATCCTTCAATTGTGCATCATTTTATTTTAGGGATCCATACCTGAAAGAGATTTCTTCAAGTTATATAAGGAGTGTTCATGCTTTACCTGGTAATGCTTTTCTCACTGCTTAGTTTGTCCAATGACCATTTGAATGCCCTGATGTTTTTTTTATTTTTGTATTATACATTGTCTCTGCTTTGAGATTTATATCATATTAATCTAGAACATTAGTAATACTCATACTATGCTTGTTATATTTGTTATAACCTGACCATAATTTCTATAATGACTGATGCTAACACAACTAAGCATACACAACTAATCATCAGCCTTTAGGACTGATGCTAATCAAGCTTGGTACTAAAACATGGCACATGGTAGCTACATGTGGACAAGAGGCACCAAATCTGTCATTGATTATCATTAATATAAAAAATAAATGAGTGCTCTAATCGGAAATGAATAGTAATTTCATAAATACATAAATGTATAGTAATTATTTATAGTAATTACTCAATAATTAATTACTCAATTCTTTCTCAATCTCGATGTTGTTTTAATGATAACAATTGGGATCAACTTAAAAGCATATATATAACGCATGTATCCACAATGTAAATTGGTCATTGGTTTATAGTGATTTTTTTGTATCTAAACTCAGATTGTAAATGGACAATCAAATTGATGACGAAAGTGTTGTACTTACCGCTGCTACCGTTGTTGCAATTATAGCATTACAGTGGTACAGTAGGAGAAGAGGATTGAATTTGCCACAAGAGCCATATTACAATAGAGATTAACAACGTACAAACTATATTTCAAGAATAATACATGGATCCGAGGAGGCTAGTATAGCAATGCTAAGGATGAAAAGTGTTGTATTTTTTGGGTTATGTGATTTATTGAAGCCAAAAGGATTGTTGTGCAATACCCTACATGTAAGCATTAAAGAGCAAGTGGCAATGTTTCTTCATATTCTTGATCATAATGTGAGGAATAGGGTGATTGGAGTAAATTTTTTACGTTCCAGTGAAACTATTAGCCGATATTTTAAACTTGTATTGTATGCCATAGGAGAGCTTCGGGGTGAATTTATCCAACCACCCCGCACAACTACTAGTTCAGTCATTACGCATGATCCAAGGTTTATGCCATATTTTAAGGTAAGAAAATATTGAATTACTCTACTTTGTGGGAACAACCTTATATGCAATATGTAATATTTTTGTCAATTAATAAATAGGATTGCATAGGAGCGCTTGATGGTACACATATCCACGCATCCGTTCAAAAAGAAATTGTAGCTCTTTTTCGTGGGAGAAAACCATATCCCACTCAAAATATGTTGGCCGCAGTTGACTTTGAATTAAGGTTTACATATGTTCTAGCTGGGTGGGAGGGCTCATCACATGATGCACTTGTCCTACGTGATGCTTTAGAAAGAAAGGATGGACTTATAGTGCCCGAAGGTATATTATTATTTGACAAAAATTAAAATTATTATATTGACGGAATAACTAATACAATTATCCATGTAGGCAAGTATTACCTTGTAGATGCGGGATATTCCACAAGAGCGGGTTTCATATCACCATTTCGTGGTGTCCGCTATCATCTTAAGGAATTTAGTGCTCGCACACTATCAAATAACAAGGAACTATTTAATTATAGACATTCTTCATTGCGCACTATCGTGGAACGAGCGTTCGGAGCTTTGAAGAATCGCTTCAAAATTCTCACATCTTGACCATTCTTTCCATATCGAACACAAGTGGATATTGTGGTTGCGTGTTGTATTTTACACAATTATATTTTACAAGGAGTCAATGATATTTATATACCCGATGTTGAAGAATGGGAACCTAACGTGCAAGAAGTTAGAACTCCATCCCAAGCACGTGAGGAAGCAAGAGAATGGTTATCAATACATGATGCAATCATGGAGCCCATGTGGAATAATAGATAGTGTTTTCCTTTGTATGTTGTAGAATTGTTTTTGTATTTAATCATGTAGACCATGCGCAACAAGGGAATTGTTTTTGTATTTAAAATGTTAACTTGGAGATTTGATTTGTTTTTGTTATATAGAAACTTCGTATTTTTTTATTTTGTTGAATGGTATTATCCTCAACATTATCATTATAGTTATTTATTAGTAGTAATTATTTATGTGCATTACTTGCATGCATCATTTTTTTTATTTGTTGCAAGACTGTCTTACTGTTTTTTTTTATATGTAATAGATGGACTCAGTAGAGATGACCCGAGAAAGCGAAGGTGTTGGAAGGAGATGCCCAACTAATTTTAGGTGGACAACGATCATGACCTCATTTTTGCTCAGATGCTTAGTTGAGTAGGCAAACCTTGGTCTTAAAACTGACAAAGGTTTCAAGAGTATTGCTATCAATGCAGTTGCGAGGGCTGTTAGTACGAGGTTTAACATGCATGTGAGTGATTCACATGTTATCAATCGTCTCTGACATGTAAGAGAAATATGGTTAATAATAAAAAAACGTAAGAGTTTAAGTGGAGTTTCGTTGGATGATTCAGAGAAGAAAATCATTATGGGTATTGAAGAATTCCAAACGTACATACATGTAAACTAAAGTTTGTTTTTTATTTTTGCAATCGATATTTGTGTGCATTATCTCTATTTACTTGTCTTTGTTTGTTTTCATGTAGTCCCATCCTACTAAAGCTATTTACATCAATAAGCCTATTGAAGATTATGTAGAGATGACTATCATTTGTGGGAACGATCAAGCAACAGGGTCATTTGCAAGAACAGACTCTCAAAGCTCTAGGAGTCTGGGTGTCCGCATGGAAATGCCATCAACACCGCCGACATTGGATTCCGATGATATTCCACAAGGGTTGAATGATTGGGACTTCGCACAATCATAACCTCCTCTGGTGGAAACACCAACAACATCCACTTCGAAGACCAAAGAAGTTAACAAGGGAACAAAGCGTCTAAGGCAACAAGAATTGGAAGTCATGCAAAAAATCTCCACTAGATTGAATAGGCTTGCAAGTGCTGCAGAGACGGACAAAGGTGTACAATTGAGTAAGAGATTGTACGATGAGATCATGACTTTGATTGGCTACTACAATAAGTCTGACCTTGGTTTAGCATATGACCATTTGAATGCCCAAAATAATCTGGCAACTGCTTTTATAAACAAAGATCATGACCTTCGATGCTTTTGGATGGATGGTTTCCTTAGGCAGTTGGGGCTTGATGGTGGGGTTTGAGATCGTCTACTCTTATGATTTTCTTATTTTGCGTGTTTTTGATTTTGTGGACATGTCTTATTTTGTATTTTGCTATTATTTGGTGTTGTTAAACTATGCCATGTTTTATGAACATGTTGAGAATTTAATGGTGTTGGTTGTTGAAATTAGTTTGTTGTTTGATGAACATGTTGACTTCTAGAATATGATTTATTGAGTTTATATCTTGTTTTAGGAACATGTTGAGAATTTGATGGTGTTGTTGAACTATGTCATATTTTATAAACATGTTGTGAATTTAATGGTGTTGGTTGTTGAAATTAGTTTGTTGAGTTTCCAATTTGTTTGATGAACATGTTGAGTTCTTGAATATTTTTTATTGAGTTTATATCTTGTTTTATGAACATAATTTGAAGTGAGTATGTTAAAGTGATAAGCACTAAATGATGGTTGTATTAGTAAGTTAAATTCAAGTATATTGAATAACTAATTTAAATAAATAAAATGGATAAAATCCATTAACATAAATCTATTTAAATAAATAAATACATTAGATTTAAATAAATAAAATAGATTTTAATTGAAATATTAAAAAAAATATAAAAATATAAAAATTTTGGCAAAATGGGTAATCTCACCACTTACTTTACATGTTGATTTTAACCTACAACTAACATCAAACCAAACACTTGAAAAGAAAATGCAACATTTTAATTTACAGGTAACCAAACAACCATGATGTAAGTTAAAATACAGTAAAATGACTTACACTGTAATTTGACTTTAACTAATTAAAGTTAATCCTTGTTTAATCGTGCTTAGTGTAACTAAACCCATGTTGAAATCTTTTAAACATGTTGCTTTTGTGGAATTTTTATAATTCTGAGTGGTGTGAAATTCGTGTATTTTTGTATTATTATTATTATTATTATTATTATTATTATTATTATTATTATTATTATTATTATTATTATTATTATTTCTATTTTGTTTCCTCTTTTGGTTAGTGGGTTATATCACTAAGCTTCCTGAATACATTTGTATTTGTATTTAGATGAGTGGCATTATCTTCATGTTTATCTTTTGTAAATTTTATATATGTATGCAAAAGTACATTTCTTTTATATGCAACCCGTACTGATTTAATTTATATTATATTTTGTTATACTATACTTAATGTTTGGGTGTACTTATAAGTATGGTTTACTTAAAATTGTGTTCTAGGATTTGCCTGTTGTTTGAGCTACCCCGATCCTCAATAGGGGTGGCAATTTTTGACACGACACGTTTACACGACACGACACGACACCGTCTTAGGAGGGTTTGGGTTTGGGTTAAACGGGTTAGTGTCATAAACGGGTCGACCCGTTTATGACACGCCTAAATTAAGCGGGTTCGTGTCATAAACGGGTTGACACGTATATGACACGGTTAACCCGATTAATATGAATAGGTAAATGTGTCTGATAGTAAACTTGATAAATTAATTGAATTATTCTCACGGCAAATATGATGTTTAAGTATTTTATGTTTAATGTTAGTTTGGATTTTTTAAAAAATGTTTTGATTAAAAATTCGTGTCGCGTGTCGTGTCGTGTGGCGTGTTAAACGTGTCATGTTTTAAACAGATAAACAGGTCGTATTGACCTATTTAAGACTTAAACGTGTTAAACGTGTCGTGTCGTGTCCCCACGGATTTTAGACGTGTCGTGTTCATGTTCTAAAAAATTACCCGTTTAATAATCGTGTCGTGTTCGTGTCAGGGTTAAACGTGTCAGATTCACAGGTCAACCCGACACGAACACGACCCGCTAACCCGTTTTGCCACCCCTAATCCTCAAGCTTTGAGTTGCGCTTAGTTAGGGTTTAGTCTTTGGCTTAAGAATTAATTTTTTATTCTTGCTATAGGATTTTTTCATCCGAGTGATCCTAGCTTCAGACCTTGAATTTTTTTAGTTGAGGGTTAGATTCGGAAGTATCTAAGGAACCCAACCTTGTAGTTCGAAGCCAGGTAGGCTATCGCACCTGTTTAATTCTGCATTTATTGGTGTGTGATTAATTATTGAATTATTTTGTAATTTTATTTATTTATTTATTTTGTTTTTGCATTATATATTTGGTATTTTCTCTGTCTGTACTCTGTATTTCTGCGGGTTTTAGTACATCTCCATTCCTGGCTCGCCCAGCTAGGAGAAGTCCTAGCCATGTGCACATATTTTCTGTAGTAGCGCTACCCTCCGACTGGGGTTGAAAATCCTGCTTCGGCTATTGATATTTAGTTCTGTTCTGTTCCGACTTCACAATCGAAGATCCAGCTTCATGTTGTTGATTTTTGTTATTAGTTAGGAAGATGTACACGTCTGTTTTCTCGTATTTTCTGTGCTTCTGATTATTTCTGTACTCTAAGCATTTTCTGCATTTCTGTCTGGTTTGATTATTTTGCAATATCTGTATTATATGTTATCTCTGCGATCTTAGTGGGCTCTTGTGGCTCATGCACTCTGTGATTTTCTTCTTTCGAATGAGAAGATTTAGCCTAGGATTGGGGGTTTATCTTGGAGTCGTTTTCCTGTCTTGGGTTGTTTATCTTATAGAGAAATTTCCTATGTGAGTAAGACTTATATCATGTTTGTATTTTTGGTTTGTAGACTATATGTATGGTACTAATTTTTATAGGGCTGCTAAAGCCCATATCCGTATCAACTTTGTCACCGTTGTTCTATTTGTAGTATTGTATTACTGTTTCATATTCTGCTTGTTAGTGTTAACTCTGACCAGGTCAAACGATTCATATGGGTTTTGTAACATAAATTAATTTTCCTATTTTGTTTCCTTTATTTTAGCCAACGTTATCAACTTTCCTAGATTACATCCTGTAATTTTTCTTCCTAACTTTCAGCCTTTCTTTCTTCCTAACTTTCAGCCTTTCAATGTAAATCTGTTGTATATATATTGATGGCAAATGATCAATGAGATACAAGTCAAAAATTCAAAATCCTTCTTCATTTTATTATGGTATCAGTGATTTCAGCCATGACTGGCGGAATTTCCAACTCCGAGCCTTCCTCATCGCTGCTTCATTTCGATCCGTATGCGATCCACCACTCCGACAATCCCCGACTATCCTTGTCCAGCCCCTTCTCACGAGAGATAACCATTAATTGTTAAACGATTCATATGGGTTTTGTAACATAAATTAATTTTCCTATTTTGTTTCCTTTATTTTAGCCAACGTTATCAACTTTCCTAGATTACATCCTGTAATTTTTCTTCCTAACTTTCAGCCTTTCTTTCTTCCTAACTTTCAGCCTTTCAATGTAAATCATTTGTATATATATTGATGGCAAATGATAAATGAGATACAAGTCAAAAAATTCAAAAATCCTTCTTCATTTTTATTATGGTATCATTGATTTTCGACCATGATTGGCTGGAATTTCCAACTCCGAGCCTTCCTCATTGCTGCTTCATTTCGATCCGTATGCGATCCACCACTCCGACAATCCCACAGCTATCCTTGTCCAGCCCCTTCTCACCAGAGATAACCATTAATTGTTAAACGATTCATATGGGTTTTGTAACATAAATTAATTTTTCCTATTTTGTTTCCTTTTATTTTTAGCCAACGTTATCAACTTTCCTAGATTACATCCTGTAATTTTTCTTCCTAACTTTCAGCCTTTCTTTCTTCCTAACTTTCAGCCTTTCAATGTAAATCTGTTGTATATATATTGATGGCAAATGATCAATGAGATACAAGTCAAAAATTCAAAATCCTTCTTCATTTTATTATGGTATCAGTGATTTCAGCCATGACTGGCGGAATTTCCAACTCCGAGCCTTCCTCATCGCTGCTTCATTTCGATCCGTATGCGATCCACCACTCCGACAATCCCACAGCTATCCTTGTCCAGCCCCTTCTCACCAGAGATAACCATTAATTGTTAAACGATTCATATGGGTTTTGTAACATAAATTAATTTTCCTATTTTGTTTCCTTTATTTTAGCCAACGTTATCAACTTTCCTAGATTACATCCTGTAATTTTTCTTCCTAACTTTCAGCCTTTCTTTCTTCCTAACTTTCAGCCTTTCAATGTAAATCTGTTGTATATATATTGATGGCAAATGATCAATGAGATACAAGTCAAAAATTCAAAATCCTTCTTCATTTTATTATGGTATCATTGATTTCGACCATGGTCGCGGAATTTCCAACTCGAGCCTTCCTCATTCTTTCGCTTCATTTTCGATCCGTGATCGATCCACCACTCCGACAATCCCACAGCTATCCTTGTCCAGCCCCTTCTCACCAGAGATAACCATGCCTCCCGGAGTGCGTGCTATGACTTTTGGCGTGCGAGCCAAGAGTAAATTCGGATTAGTCGATGGATCCCTCTCGAAAACCGACCGATGCGATCTTGATTGACAATTGGGGGACGCTTCTAGCGATCTTGTTAGCGAGTTGGATCCTTAACTCCGTCTCTCGAGATTCGTCCTAGCATCTTGTATGCTGACACCGCAAGTCAAATATGGAACGATCTCAACGAGCGCTTTTCTCAGTCAAACGCACCAAAAATTTACCAACTCAAGCACTCTATCTCTGCCCTCAAACAAGAGGGAATGACGGTTTCATTTTATTTTACCCAACTTAAATCACTTTGGGATGAGTTGAGCAGTATCCTTCCTGTGACACCATGCATTTGTGGTAATGCTAAGTCTGTTCTCGATCAACAACATCAAGATCGAGCCATGGAATTCCTTCAAGGACTCCACGACAATTACTCGGTGGTGCGCAGCCAGATTCTACTCATGGAACCGTTCCCGTCCATCCAACGCATCTACAATCTCGTCCGACAAGAAGAAAAACAGCAGGAGCTTAATCTCCAGAACGTCCCATCCGTTGAAGCTGCTGCTCTCCAAACCTCCAAGGCACAAGCACCATTCAATCGTCCCCCCGGGAAGCGACCAGGACCTTTTTGCGAACATTGTAATCGTCATGGCCACACCCAAGCGACTTGTTATCAAATCCATGGTTTTCCTGACAAGCAACAGCGAAAACCCGATAACAGGGGTAAGTCAAACTCTGCTTCTCCTTCATTCAATCAACTTACGCCAGGACAATACAACAAACTCATGGCATTGCTTGCCAAGGATGGGTCCAGCAACGACTCAGCCAACCTCGTAGGTACTATTCTCTCTTTCTCATCCTCACCTTGTTGGATAATAGATTCCGGTGCATCAAATCATATTTGCAATTCATTGTCTTTATTTTCCTCATATATTCCATTAACAAAAACTCTATCTGTACAACTTTCTGATGGTTCACTCGTAACCGTCACTCATATTGGTACTGTTGAGTGCTCTCCCACACTCATTCTCAAAGATTGTTACTTTATTCCTTCATTCAAATTCAATCTTCTATCAATCTCACAACTTACGCAACAACTAACTTGTGAAATCATATTCTCTCCTACACGGTGTATGTTTCAGGACCGTTTAACGAAGAAGGAGATTGGTCGGGGTAAACTGCTACATGGCCTTTTCTACTTGGACGCTGCTCCCGCGTCAATTTCAGCATTTTATTGTCAACCCGTGAATAATTTCAACCTATGGCATTCACGCCTTGGACATCCTTGTAACTCTAGATTAAATTTTCTAGCTGCAAAATTTCCCGATATTGTTGCAAATAAAAGTTTCATCTGTGATGTTTGTCCTCAAGCAAAACAATCTCGTAATTCATTTCCTCTAAGTAATTCTTGGTCTACCAGATGTTTTGAATTAATTCATCTCGATATTTGGGGACCATTTTCAATCCCGTCTATGAATGGATCACGTTTCTTCCTTACCATTATCGATGATTACTCTAGATGTACTTGGGTTTATTTAATGAATAATAAATCACAAACCTTTGATATGACAATGCACTTCGTTAATCAAATCCAATGTCAATTCAAATATCCAATATCAAATATTCACACCGGTAATGGTGGTATTTTCATTCCCCAAATACAATTTGTACGTTCTGACAATGGAACGGAATTCCTCTCAAATAAATTCAAACAATGGTTTCACAACAGTGGAATTATCCACCAACGCTCTTGTATATTCACACCACAACAAAATGGAGTTGTGGAACGTAAACATCGTCATTTACTTGACGTTGCACGAGCCCTTCGCTTCCAAGCAAATCTTCCGCTGTCATTCTGGGGCGAGTGCATCCTCACCGCAGCCTATCTCATCAATAAGATGCCAACACCAATTCTCAATTTCAAATCCCCTCATGAGATCCTTTTCAAAAAAATTCCATCTTATTCTTCCCTCCGTGTTTTTGGTTGTTTATGCTTTGCCAAAAACATGCACATCCATCATAAGTTTGACGCCCGCTCCAAACCTCACATTTTTGTGGGATATCCTTATGGTCAAAAGGGATATCGCATTTACGATCCTTCCACTCAACAAACTCATGTCTCACGAGATGTCGTATTTCACGAAAATATTTTTTCATATCGTGACAAACACAAGTCCACTAGTCCGGTTGATCTCTCAATCATGCCAATCGATGAAGAACCTATGATCGTTTCTTCTGACATCACCACTACCCAATCGGGTAGAGCCTCTCCTTTTGGTGACACCGTATCATCACCTACCGACTCCGTCACTCAAATTTCACATGAACGCCCCCAACGTAATCGTCGCCCACCATCTCATCTAAGCGACTATGTATGTGGCGTTGCTTCTTCTTCATCCTTTCCCTTACATGATTATTTATCCTTCCGCACACTCAGTCCTCATCATCATATTTTTCTATCTAAAGTTTTTGACCATAGTGAGCCTCGGACATATTCTCAGGCAGCCAAAATTACTGAGTGGCGTGATGCCATGGCTGCTGAACTACATGCTCTTTCTTCCAATAACACTTGGACATTGTGTCCTTTACCGCCTGGTAAAACAGCTATCGATTGTAAATGGGTATATAAAATCAAATTTCTTCCAGATGGCTCCATTGAGCGTTACAAAGCATGCTTATGTGCGAAAGGATACACACAACAGGATGGTATTGATTACCACGAAACATTTGCCCCTGTCGCAAAACTTGTCACCGTTCGTGTTCTCCTATCCATCGCTTCTGTTCAACATTGGTCAATTCATCAACTCGACGTCAATAATGCTTTTCTACAAGGTGATCTCACCAAAGAAATTTACATGCAATTACCACCTGGTCTTTCTCATTCCCATGATAATCGGGTTTGTAAATTACAAAAATCACTTTATGGTCTTAAACAAGCCTCACGTCAATGGTTCTATAAACTATCCTCTACTCTCATTTCTCACGGTTTTCGTCAATCTGCCTCAGACCATAGTCTCTTTATCTATACCTCTGGCCATTCCTCTGTTTTCGTTCTCGTTTATGTTGATGATATCATCGTTACTGGAAACGACGACTCTCTAATTACCAAAACTAAACTTTTTCTCGCTCGTTCTTTCTCAATCAAAGACCTTGGTAGCCTTCATTATTTTCTCGGCATTGAGGTTTCTCGCTCTAAAACTGGCCTATTCCTCTGTCAACGGAAATATATCCTCGACATCCTTACTGACTCTGGTATGCTAGGTTGTCGTCCTTCCTCTTTCCCAATCGATCAAAACCTCAACCTCCATAATAATAGTGGCACTCCCTTACCTAATCCGGCCATTTATCGCCGCTTAATTGGTCGTCTCCTGTATTTAACGGTCACTCGTCCGGATATCCAATTTGCAGTGAACACACTTAGTCAATTCATGCAAAATCCCCACTCATCACATCTGGACGCGGCTCACAAAGTCCTACGTTATCTAAAAGGTTCAGTTGGGAAGGGTCTTTTCCTCCCTGCCACGAGTTGCTTACAACTCGTGGGTTTCTCCAACTCAGATTGGGCAGGATGTCCTATTACGCGACGTTCTACCACTGGTTATCTAACTATGCTTGGCTCTTGTCCAATCTCATGGAAAACAAAAAAGCAACCAACCGTCTCTCGATCCTCTGCGGAAGCTGAATATCGTTCGCTTGCCGCTCTTACATCTGAACTCCAGTGGCTCCATGCACTCCTACTTGATCTCGGTTTTCCACCCCGCACGTCGATTCCAGTATATTGTGACAATCAGGCAGCTCTTCACATCGCTCATAATCCAGTTTTTCATGAATGTACCAAACACATTGAAATAGATTGCCACTTCGTTCGTGAAAAAATACTCTCCGGCCTCATCTCTCCCTCTTACATACGCTCCTTCGATCAACTTGTAGACATCTTCACCAAACCACTCGGCGGTGATAACATCAGTCGTTTCCTTCCCAAGTTGGGCGTGATCGACATTTCCAATCCCACTCCAACTTGAGGGGGGGTGTTAAACGATTCATATGGGTTTTGTAACATAAATTAATTTTCCTATTTTGTTTCTTTTATTTTAGACAACGTTATCAACTTTCCTAGATTACATCCTGTAATTTTTCTTCCTAACTTTCAGCCTTTCAATGTAAATCTGTTGTATATATATTGATGGCAAATGATCAATGAGATACAAGTCAAAAATTCAAAATCCTTCTTCATTTTATTATTAATGGTTTGCCTAAATTGGAGTTGATCCCTAGATATTAAAACACTGCAACTAATAGGCTAGCTGGCCATGGTAGATGGTCTCTTGAGTTCTCTCTGTTTTATTAAGGAAGGGGTTGAATTTGCACCAAGTTTGGTTTTGGTTGTGCTCAGCTTAGAAAAAATAAACAATCTTCAAATTGATTAGGAGCTGAATTATAATAGAAGTCAATATGGATGGATACTCCTTTCATTTAAAAATTTCCTTCAATTAAACCAATTTATCCGATTAATGTTATTTATATAAATTAATTATTTAAATATATTTTAAATATGTTAAAATTAATAATTACTAATATATAGAAAATTTTCTCCGATCTATAATATTTTTTGAAAAATATATATCTTTTTTAATTTCCTTTTTTTTAATTTCCTTTATAATTAGCTTACACTCAAAGTCTCTCATATTGACAGGCAAGCACGACACTCAAAATAAAGTTATTTATCCATTTGGCACGTATGCAAAATAATTATAAGACAAATATGATAATAGTAAAGAAGCAATTAATTTTAGTATATGTAGGGTTATATGTGTGATTATTATCATTTACAATATATATGCATAATGGATATATAGAATGAAATTAATCAATAATACGACTATGATTAAATCACAATATGATTATTGGAAAAGAAAAGCAAGTATGAGATGAGATCATCATTCACTAAAATAAAATTGAACTTGTTAAAAAAATCAAATCATAGAAAAAATTCCTAAGAAATATGTTAGATGTTCATCAATCCTTAGAAGATACTGAGTTATTTATTTAAAGGACAAACTTAATTAGTCATTTAGGCACATCAAGTGATTACAGTAAATATTCAAATGAAATATGCATAGATTTTTTCATGCACAATGAGTTTAATGCATCAACTTTGCTAGTTTAGTGCTTCATCAAAAACTAATAATTAAAAAATAATTATAAATAATCAATCACTAAACGTTCCAAAAACGGGTACTATCAAGTCAGTTGAATTAGAGAATAAACAAACAAACATTTGTTGGCATACCAAATGTGAATTTTTACAGGTTGGGTAAGAGTAGCAATTAATAAATTCTGTCAAAACCTTGAGTCAATGATAAGTGCCCTCCCATGCATCTCTAGTACTCTTGTCTTGTATAATGGTTTCTCTTCTATTTTTTTAAATTTATATAATGTCTCTGTTTATCATTGATATTGATTTTACTGTTTACTTATAATATATAGTTTGTTTTAAGAATTATAATATGAGTTTTTTAGAATACATAATGAAAAACTTTCCTATATAACATTGGTAAACTGCATAATATTTACGAGATAATCATCGAATTTTAAATAAATTAATAAATGAAAATATTTTTGTTCAACACTCCTTATTCTACCATATATATATATATTTAAATAAAGTAACCACTGATTTATTAATAGAGAGTAGAAAGGGTATAACAAATAGAGATAACTAGTAGTGAAGATAAACAGTCACAGACTGGAATACAGAAATCTCACCAAAGATGAGGGAAACATATATATTTTAATTTGATCTATACATTTTTACCATACTGGTTATTATATATATAAACGTACATACTTAAAAGGCTAGAACAATTCATTACTATCTTTCCTTAAATTCTATCTATATCTCTACCCATTAATTGACAAGCTCCAACACAAAATCAAGTAATAAAAGAAGTTTCCATTCCTTCATTTCTTTCCTTGATAATTATAATCAACGTCTCATGCTAGCTATAAGTCATATATATAACTCATTAGTAGCACTACTTTGTGGCATGGTCTCAGAAAAAGACCACAAACTACCAATGCTTGCCATGCTTGAATCACCACCAATATGATCTCCAATCTCTTGCATGGAAGTATCACTAGAACTTGCAAACCCCAACTCCCACAACAATGTATTCATCTCTCCATTTTCATATGCAAACCAGTCAGGAATGTTAATGTTGCTACTCTCTTGGCCAGGAGAGGATTTAGAGGAGACTTCATTGAGATCATTGAGGAGTTCTGAGATAAAGGTCTTGGATTGATCAATACTATGATCAATGGCTGGAGTTGGAGTTTGAGAGGCTTCTGTATCTTCTGCAATTGTTGTCACCTTCTTCTTTAGTTTTGTGTTCCAGTAGTTCTTTACATCATTGTCTGTTCTTCCTGGAAGATGAGAAGCAATGATAGACCACCTATGATACATATATGTAAACAAAAACTTGATTTAGAGATTGAGGAATTAATTATATGTATGTATATATATATATATATATATAAGAGTGAAAAACATGTATGTAGATGTATTACTTGCTTCCAATGGTCTTGTAGAGAGTGGAAATGATGTAGCCTTCCTCTTCAGTGTAACCTCCGTGCTTGATGTCAGGTCTGAGGTAGTTCATCCACCGTAATCGACAGCTCTTGCCACATCGTCGAAGCCCTGAATAAGCAAGATATATTTGTCAAGATGTTAGAATTATAGCATACAATGCTTTCAAGAAAGGAAGAATTAAGAAGAAGGTGTTATTCATAAGCAAAATAACTAGAGATAAGGCCACTAATGGAGCATGATATCATAAAGAAGTTGAAGTTTTTGATACTGAAGAACTTAGGCATATATATATCCAATCCATGTGAGAATTGCCTTGTTTCTATTGCTTGCTAGCTAGATTCCCATCATGAAGAAGATCAGAAGAAAAAGAAGAAGATTTAAGAAGAAGAAGAAGTTCATAAACAAAATTAAAGCATGATATGGGAATGGAACAAGATATATACCATCATGGAAAATAAAGTTTTGATACTGAAGAACTTAGACATTCAATCTATATATGTGCAAGTTGCTTTGTTTTACCTTAATTTCTTTCTAGATTTAATTATATCATGAAATTAATGCTTAAAAGAAGTAGAACAAAAAGCAAGGCATACACAAACAAAATGAAACACACTAAAAATGAGAAAAATGAATCAATATATATATATATATATATCGAAATTAAACCATTCTTCTGAACAATGGCCACAGGGTAAACAAGTTCTAAACTAAGAAAAACAAAAGAAAAAGCAAACACACCTGCTTTCTGTGGCAAAGTCATCCAATTACCACCAGTGCCATGCTTCTGAGCAAAGTTTATAAGAAGTATGTCTTCCTCTGGAGACCAAGGCCCTCTCCTAACTTTTGTTTTATCACAGCATGGAGCTTTCCCCATCCTTCACAAGTGCACAAAAAGAACTAGAGAACTAGGCATATATATAGATTATGCAATATATATATATATAAGAAAGCATACGGGAAGGTACTGTCAAGGAGCTTTCCGGTGTTTGATACTTAATTAGAAAGAGGACATGAAGAAGATGGCTAGAGTTTATAAAAGCCATGAAAGTGAAGCCAAGAGATAGTTTTTTCATTCCTTTGAATCCTTTCTTTCTATTTGCCTCTTTTCCCCACCATCTTTGTATACCTATCTCTTTCGCATAACCAAAATAATATATGGAAAAAAGAAATGGTCTTGGCTTCATGGATGCCTTATAGTTGTCTTCAATTTCCACAGTTTGATGACTTGGTCTCTCATTGCCTTGAAGACAAATTTGGTTAATGGCTGGCTTTGTACAATTTACCAGTCAAAGAGTTACATAATTGACAAGCTGTTCTCCATTTGTATTAGTTGTATTCATTGGAATGTTTTTTAATGGAAGCGTCTATTTTGGGAAGACATTTAGTAGATTTAATTCGCTTTAACTTTCTCTTGCCGACAAAGAATGAAGATAACTTCTTGTGTGCCTCTAATGAAGTAATCAGTTTGCACTTCACATCAATTTTTTTTATATTCAATTTATAGTGTTTATAATTAATTGTTTTCATATCTCAGTGTAGTACTAGACATACAAGAATTGAATTTAAAACACGTTAATTGGGCGAACATCGTTTTCATCCCCAAAAAAAGTGGGGCTGCTGAAATCGGGGACTTTTGCACTATCAGATCAATGTCGTCCCCCCTGAAAATCATTAGTGAGATTCTGGCTATCCGCAGCTAAGTCTGGTGATCAACTCCTTTGGTCGACAACGTCCAGTCCGCTTTCATTAAAGGTCATAGTATTGCATATAACATTGTCACGACGGAAGAGTTGATCTTCAGCATCCAAAAGGGAAAATTGAATGGCCATATCCTTAAGGTAGATTTTTCGAAAACTTTTGACATGGTGGACTGGGGTTTTTTCTTTAATATTCTCGTCGCCAGACGTTTTCGGTTCCAAATGGATTTCCTTGATCCATTAATCTATTCTGGAAACTTCCAAGGCTAACTTCCTCATCAATGGTTTGCCATCTAGTTACATCCGATATGTGGATTCCGACAAGGCGACCCACTCTCTCCCTTACTCTTTTATCCTAGTCACCAATGCTCTTAGCGTATGTGCTTTCACACCTTGTCCTTTGGTGTGCTTGTAGGGGTCCCACTTGGCATGCACGACCATATGTGCCACTCTCTCCCTTACTCTTTTGCTACTCATGATTGGGGGACCCGAAGATCTTAGAATCTTCAAATTAATCCTTCTTCGAAGGGATTTCGGGGTTGGCGGTCAACTTCCAGAAAACCTGCTTATACTCGACAACTCCAGGTATGTTCCCTCCAGAGAGTGATGCTCTTACACTGAACTATTCCATGAATCGGCTCCCCGTCACCTATCTGGGTATCCCATTAATCTCTGGGAAACGACCCTGCAAGCAAGATTGACATAAGTTTACTATCTCTATTAGCAATCGCCTTGAGGCTTGGAAAAATCATTATCTCTCACCTGGGGGCCGTATCATTTTGATCAACATTGTGCTTTCTGCTTTGCCCTGGATGTCAGTATTTGAGTTACTTTTCTAGGTGCGTCGGAACATAGATAGGGTCTAGCGTGACTTCCTCTAGAGTGGTGCGGATCTTTCAAAACCCAAATGCCGATTAGTGGCGTGGGCACAAGAGTGCAAGTTTAAGGATCAAGGTGACCTCTTCTTATCAAGGCCATTTGTTAGGCTATTTAGGTTGAACACAATAATCGCATTTTTATTTCTGTAGCTATAGATGTGTATGCCATTATCTGTAAGATTGATCTTTTTCTCATTGCTTGGATCAATGCAGTCCTAAACTCGGCCAGACCTCATTTTGAGGAGTCGATCCTTTGATCAAGCAAGCCAAATGTATTCCTTCTATTGGTGCCTCCGTAATTGTTATAATCCTTCAGCTTTATTTTTCAGGTTGTTGGTGATCTCCTTACGTTTCCACTATTTTGTTTTGGTTGTTATCTTTTTTCGTGCTCATCTCTGGTGATTGGTTTCTGTTGTCCTTTTGTTTTTTTTTTTTTTTAATTTTTTTTTGTACTTTTATTTTCCGTTTTGCAATGAATTAGTGGTTTATCTATTTTTAAAAAAAAATAGACTCATGATTTGAAAAAAAGTAAAAGTAAAGAGGTTTTCCAAGAGCAAAAGAAACAAAGAAAAAAATTATTTAAAGAGAGAAATTTTTGAATTAAAAACATCCATGAAAAATGTGTACTAAACCTTTATTTAATGTGAAAAGGTTGGACTTGAAATACATTATGACAACAAGGTATATATTTAGAGGATGTTTTGGAAAAAAAAAAAATTAAAATAGCAAGTATATTCTATGATTAGTTTTTGTCTCCATAAAATCTTTAATTTTAGGTATATATTTACAAATAAGATAATAATTTTATTCATTACCAATCATATACTTCAACTTTCATTTAAACCCAAATAATTTTTTGATTTACTTGCACTAGGTTTAGTATAAGTTTGAACCTCAGTTCAGATAGGAAGATGTCACAAGTATGTTAAAAGATAGTAACTCTACGTTGATTTACTTGCACTAGGTTGCACTATGCATGTCACTTGACATGGCTTGTTCATATTCATAAAAAAATACAAAAAAAAAAAAATAAAAAAATAAAAAAAAAACTTTCTATCTAGTGCATATATTAAATAAAAAAATAAATACTTAATTTAAAAACTTGCATAAGTTTTTAGACTTATAGCCCATTTGGTACTTTGCAGGGAAACACTTCCCTTGTAAAGTATTTCCTTGCAAAATTTTTCCCTGCATTTACTTTCCCTGTAAAGTAACATTATAGTGTTTGGTATGCACTTGAAATATTGTAATTGAAATATATGCAAAATGAATTCATTTGTATGGTATGAATAAGTTTTTCATGCAAAGTTATGATTATTCTCAATTTTACCCTTTAATAATAATAAAATAAAATAAAACCATACTTTAAATACATGTTTAATTTTCACATTAATCAATGGTTTATATATAAATAAATTAAGAAAGTTGCTTATATACCAGGTAAAAAGTAGGTATTTAACTTATACTATTCTATTATGAGAAATTTTATTACCGGAACTTGATAATTCACGAAATAAGCTTCCCATATGAATTCTTAAAAAAAAATACAAAAAATTATAGGACTTAACGATAGAGATCTTGTCCTAGGGTTTTGAAAAAGAAAAAGTGGTAGAGGAGTTCTCCACTATAGCTAGGGTTCTTAAAAGGAAGACATGACAAAGGGAAGAATTTTTATTTTATAAAGGGGTAACATTGGAATTTTATGTCTCATAATTTGCCATGATGTAATCCGTTTCACACCCTGTGAATCCTTTTCCCTGGTCAAAGGAAAGTAATTACAAGTTGACCGTTACTTTACATAGTTTATTTTTCAACCAAACAGGTGAAAACGTTTCACAACCTTAACTTTCCAGGGAAAGTTGTTACTTTCCCTCTTACCAAACAGGCCCTTAGATGCACATGAAAAATTTTAAAAATCATAATTAATGAATAGCTAATATTAAAGAGGTGTTATTTCTTTTCTGAAGGTATTATTTGTGAGTAATGCTATATAAAGCGAAGAAACCACACGAACAGCCACACAACTGATGTGGCTGGTGGAAATTTTTTTTTATTTAATTAATTTTTTTTTATAAAGTAAACACGTGAGTCTGTCTCTCTCTTATGTGGCTCTCTCTCTCTTGTCACTTCCCTTCCCCACTCCCGGCCCTCGCTCCCGGCATTTGCTTCCCGGCCCCCGCTCCCGGCCCCCGCTTCTCGTACACTACCAATCTCGTGCCCTAGCTTTTCGTGCACCACCGATCCGACCACCACTCTCTCTCTTGTCCACTACCGACCTATGCCCTAGTTTCTCTTCAAAGCCAAACGAGAGAGACGGCGGCTGATCGCGGGGGAGGGAAGCGGTGGCCACAAGAGAGAGAGACACAAACTAGGGCCGACCTGTGCCCTAGTTTTACTTTATCAATTTTTTTATTAATTAAAAAAAAATCCACGTCACCAGCCACATCATATATGTAGCTGGTTCGTGTGGATTTCTTCGCTCTATATAACATTACTCATACTTTGTGGAAGGGTTTTTTTATTTTAAAGACTAAAATGATCAAGAAATAAAACAGCCCATAAAATAAAACAATTTCTCATTATTTTTATTTAGCTTTATATTTATTATACATAATTTCTTTATAAAAAATATAATTAAGTATTTAATGGATGCGCAAGTGGTGCCCTCCTGTCTCCATATTATAAAAATAATTATGATAACTTATATAAAAATCTTATTTTCTTTTGATAAAATAAAGTGTATAAATTTAAACATATTTTTCATAATTTATCAATGCATACAGGAACAATATACTGAGACAAAAAAAGGTTCCTTGATTTTTTATAGCAACCGTTGCACTGTAAAGGGTTAAAATAATAGAAAATACATACCTGCAAACCACCATAATAAATAAATAAATAAATAAATCAATAAATAAAATTCTATTTCTACACTAATTTCACCGCTTTAAATTATTAAGATAAAATTCTCAATTATGAAATAAATAAATAAATAACTCTTCTTTTTTTTTTCTCTTTTGCGGAATCCTTCGCTAACAGGAAGAGAGGGCGAGAGAGAGAGCGAGAAGAAGAAGAAGAAGAAGAGGAATCGAAGATGAGTGTGATCGATATTCTCACGCGCGTTGACGCGATCTGCAAGAAATACGACAAGTACGACGTCGATAAGCAACGCGGGGATGCCGCCAACGTCGCCGGCGACGATGCTTTTGCCCGGCTATATTCCTCCGTCGAGGCTGACATCGAAGCCGCCCTCGAGGTATTACTGTGAATGTTCATCTGGATCTCTTGATTATGTGGCGATTGGTTTGATTTGGGGGATTTTGGTGTAGAAATCGGAGAAGGCGAAGCTGGAGAAGAATCGGGCGGCGGCGGTGGCGATGAATGCGGAGATCCGGCGTACTAAGGCTAGGTTGATGGAGGAGGTGCCCAAATTGCAGAGATTGGCTGTTAAAAAGGTTCGATTTGTCTTCTTTTTCTCGATCAAGTTTTGAACTTTGTGAATTTTTTCCCTTGCGAGGAGGTTGGATTTCAATGTATGTTAAGGTGGCTATTGAGAGATCTAAGTGTTTCTCTGGATGATTTTTAAGAAATTAGATTCAGATAATGTGACATTATGATTTGGGTTTATAATTATTTGAGAAATATCCCTGCTGATTCCTCTGCTTTTATTGTGAATTTTTGGAATTTTTCTGTGTCAATAGGTTTATGTGCAGAATGTTCTTGTTAATTCAGTGCTCTAAGGGTTTTTCTGGATGATTATTTTGAACTTTGATGCAAATAAATTGGAATTGCAGGTTTTTTTTTTCTTTTGTAAATTTGATTATTGGGTGAAAAATCGTAGACTTATACCTTGCATTTGTTACTTCATTTATTGGATGCAATTGTGGAAGTTCTTCTTTCATATTTTACACAGATGCACCCCTCAAGGAATGACAAATTTCAGCATGTGTACTCGGAAAATTATGCAACTGAAAATTGCTTCAGTTTTTGGTCACATTGTTTCAAAATTTGCTAGATTAGTTAAAAATACTTCATTAGGTTCTTATAGTGAGTTATTTGACTAAGTTTTGCTTGACTTCATGACTAGTATATGCAATCATTTCTTTGGTTGTAGTTTTTGGAGCAACTGTGAAGGGAAATGAGTAATTCATCTTGTGCTTTTCATTCTCATGTTATTAAATGTTGATGCAAATTGTTGCAGGTCAAAGGACTTTCTGGGGAAGAACTTGGAGCTCGTAATGACTTGGTTCTTGCCTTACCAGATAGAATTCAGTCTATTCCTGATGGGAGTGCTACTGGAGCAAAACAGGCAGGAGGTTGGACAGCTTCAGCATCTCGCACGGAGATCAGATTTGATTCTACTTCAGGTGATGACCTATTTAACTTGGTTTTGCTCCATTTTTGCAATCTGGGTGATGTTTTCATCAACTGTATGCTTGCTATGAAACTAGATTTATCATTACTAGTATAGCTTATTTGCTCATCTCATCTGAAGAACTTCTGCTCTTCATTTACTGTTCTATTTTTCCAGTCCTCACTCATGGATAATGTGTTCTTCACATCTCTTCACCTTTGGCTGGATAATCAGCTCGATAATTCAGTCATCTGTAGTTGATCTCTCCAAATTTGTAATGCCCTCTTCTTTCTAAATCCTTGATAATTCAATCATCTGTAGTTACTTTCTCCAAATTTATAATGTCCTAAATCAAGTGAAAGAGAAGGAGGCATACTTTTCATAGCTCAGTTTCTTTTTGGAATTATTGACAGAGTACTCGTAGACAAATGCTCTTCACTTGTTTAAATTTGTAGTTTGAGACAAATAGTTACTGAGGATTCCATGTAGACATCTTGTAAAATAGTGGAGAGTTCAAGTCATTCTATAAACTTAGAAAGCAAAGGTTCAAATTTCTGAGGAATTCCCTGTTTGGACCTGACTCCAGTTCTATATTTGGCCCATAAAGAGTTGATTTTTATCTATCTGCAGATTTAATACTTACTTTTTAGGTTGTGGGACTTTTGCTTTTGGCTCTGATGTTATTTTGCTGCTAAGACAGTTTCTTACATTTCTTACATACCCACTCCTCTTGTGTAAATCGACATTTTCATTGAGCATTGCTTCAGACTTGTATATGTAATATGCCTGGGTATATTTAGCTTTTTCTTCCTTCAACAAATTGCAGATGGAAATTTTGAGAGTGAATACTTTCATCAAACTGAAGAATCCAGTCAATTTAGGCAGGAATATGAGATGAGGAGATTGAAACAGGCAAGTTCTGATAACCTGGCCTGCGAGTATTTGTTGTGTGGTGATATGAAACTATCTTGTTTGGTTTGTTTCAATTAAATATCTCATCATCTTGAAGTTTGCTTTGTAAAAGATAAATTTTTAGCACGCATATTAATAAAGCCTGCAGGATTCTGATTAGCAACAATTAACTATGACAGTGCTACTAGTACCCACTATATCATTTTAGTTAGAGCTTCATGCTGGCGTTCATTAGAGTGGTCACAAATATTTATCAATTGGCACTGACTATGGAATTTATTTACAAGCCAATCATATTTTTCAGCCTTCAAACAGGAAATCTTTCTAGCTTGAATTGGAAGTTTCCCAATTGATAAATTTTGTAAACATAACTATATGTTTACATGTCAAACTTTGAACTGTATTTTGTGAACAGTCAGATATTCTAGTGACAAATCAAATAATGGCGTAATTCTACTTTTCTCCATTTCTGTGAAATAAAAAATATAAAAATCTATTGTCTCAATTTCATAAAATTGCGTGGTGGATTTGCAGGATCAAGGTTTGGATGTTATTGCTGAAGGACTGGATACATTGAAGAACATGGCTCATGACATGAATGAGGTTAGCCATTTACTTTCACTTCTTCTTCAAGATTGCAATTGAAGAACACATATCCTTCACCATAACTGTGCAGGAGTTGGACAGGCAAGTCCCTTTGATGGATGAAATTGACACCAAGGTGAAGTCCTACTACTTTTGTCTTAGAATCTTAAATATATGAAAGATGTGAAACTAGGTCATGTAATGTTATCAATCCATTTTTTTAATTGCAGGTTGACAAGGCCACATCGGATCTGAAGAATACTAATGTGAGGCTCAAGGAAACTGTCAATCAGGTACTTGATTTTGTATTTTCTTTTTAATTTAATAGATCAAACTGACTGTACATAAGCCATCCTTGCAACCATGTTGAGTAATGATGTATACTTCTTTTTCACATTTCAGTTGAGATCCAGTCGGAACTTCTGTATTGATATTATCTTGCTATGCATTATTCTGGGAATTGCCGCTTATCTGTATAAGTAAGTTCTTGCCTTAGATTTTCTTATATTTCTTTAATCTTAATGTGTTGAGCCTGTCTTTGACCAAATTTTTTCTTTGTTCGTAATGAATGATGGATGTCTAATTTTATGTCTTCTCCTCAAGCCTTTTCTTGCACTTTCTTATCCTGTAACCACTTATGTATTCTGTCTGATGATACCTAAACTATTCTTCGCAACCTTTTTATACAGTCTACTAATGCTGATGTATATGATTGAATTTGCAGCACTGCCATCAAATTTTATTTTTCTTGACCAGTTTTTTAAATATAATTGGTTTTTATTTTACATCTGGATTATTCTGAATTCTTTCCCCTTGAACAGTGTATTGAAGAAGTAAGCAGCTTGAGTTTTTGCTCATTTGTGTGAACTTTGCATCTGGATGCTGTTCTGCCTCCTTGTACATCAACACTCGACATTCCTGTTACCTTATGGTTTTGATTTGTAACTCATTTTCCTTTAAACCGATGTGCACCAATTTACTTTGCTAAGATCTTTTAGAAATATATTTTGAAATTCATGTTTGCTGCTTCTGATGACTTTTGCTAATTTATAATTATGTGATCTGGACTGCTTGCTATTTGTATTGATGATACATGAGTGTTTACATTCTGGATGATGGTTAAGGTTAAGGACAAAATAAACCATAGCACAAATGAAAGGGAAGGATAGGTAATGTTATGATTCTTATGAATACTAACACAAAATTATCTTAGATAAATTTGATTTTAATTAAATGTGGAAATTAATTAAAAAAAAATGGCTTGAAAAACTTCTGTGGTAATGGAGATGAAAAGGTCAATTACGTTTGAGGCAAAGAAATATTGTGATGGGATGGTTGATAGAGGATAGATAGTGAAGTGTATGGAGAAAGATGAGCTTGAACTATAGTGATATGGAAGAGAGGCATGATAAGATAAAAGGAAATATAGACTTTAATAAGTTAGAGAAAGTTAGGATGGCAAGATGTAGGAACATTGTAAATTGCAATAAGGTACAAAAAGAGAGGAGATTGTAAAATAGATAGATATAAGGTCATTTTTCTTACAGAACAAAATGGAACATATCAGAATACTATTTCATTGAGTGGGAATCAGGTTCCCATGTCATTCACCCAAAACATGAGAATTTGATTCCCTGCAAATGCTAAATGATTTACAATCTTTTGCTAGGAATGCATGAAGCAGTTTATTAGGTGTACCAAAGACTATTACAGTATTACAACAATTTGACTAGGCAATGGTCTGTCACTTCTATTCTTCTGTAACATTAACATTGCTAACGTCCATTATTTCAGATAGTGTCACTTTGTATTCTTCAAGACCTCTTGTTAAATCATATATATGCTAGTATTAGGTGAAGAGATGAATGATAGATATGGACATTGTGATAGCTTGATGGTGATGTTGCACTAATCAAGATGCCCACATTTTCATTTTCATATTATAGTGATATCAACCTTATCTTATTATCATTTGAATTTGAAATCTGAAAGAGCTAATGAATTGCAAAGATAGTGCTACTACTTCTATATGTAGTATAGAATAGATATGCATATATAGCTGCTGATTTTCTTTTTCTGAGAATCAAATGTTATTCTTATCAAGTCTTTGCCTTTTACTTTTTTATAAGAATGCTAGCAACACTTGTTAGGTGGAACTAGTGATGCAAGCTTTAAACAAGCTCATCTGTGATGTTGTTTTTGAAATCCTTGTACTTTTGGTTATCAAGTAGGAAAGAGGACAACTATGTTGTGACATTTGTATTTGATTCTTTATTTTGGTACCCTATAACTTGTGACATACTTGTTTTGAAGTTTTATCTTTCTTTCTTATGATTCTCCTGCTTATGAAGCTTGAACTGAGGTCCTTAATGCTCAGAATCCTGGATAAGATTTTTATCAGGGAATACAGAATAGCTAGGTTTTGTCAGTCTCTTTGTTTGTGGTGTGGACCAGCCAAGCTGTGGTTGTGATTAGAATTTACAGGTGCTAAGATTGAGACATTCAACATGAAAACTGTTTTAAGATTTTTTTTATTTTTATTATTAATTCATTTAGTTTATTGTGCTATTTATTAGATTAACATATCAGAAATGCTTATACTAATGTGTTTTTTTTTTTTTGTTTTTTTTTAATATGAGAAATGTAGATAAGTCGCAGATTTTGAACCCTTAATCTTTGATTCAGGTCGACTTTTCTATTGCATTTTGTTTTTATATTTTATCATATTGTTTATTTGTATTCATGCTTTATATATATACCTTGTGAACTATTTGTGCCAAGGAGGGTATTAACATGGAACTTTGTTCCCCCTTTATTTGTTCTTCATATTTATTTGTGTGTTTTTTTTATAAAAAAAAAATCCCTTTTATTTGTGCTTATGAGCACTTGTCTATATACAGTATTTGACAGTAACAGCTGATAAAGATATTATTTTATTTTATTTTTTGAAAATGACCTTACAAAATAATATTATCCCCCGGGTATAATTATGATAAAGTAATTTGGCATTCATAACCTATACCTATCATCACTTACCTTGACCAATACTTTACAATAACCGCCCCTTCAGGACAAGTTTATCATAACAAGTGGGTGTTTTTCTTTTATGACAAATTAGTGTAATTTAATTCCAACTGTATATATATATATATATATATATATGTAGTAATTAAAAGTAGAGATAATTAGTGGTTGTTGGAAGAAGCATAAAATGCTTTTCTTTTCTTTTTTTTTTTCTTTTTTTTTAAAAAAAGCCCTAAAAAGTCCATTCATAAGCCTAATTGTAGGATTATTATATTATAAATTTACACTACTTTGAAGATGATGGTGGTGGTAGTGGAGATAGTGATGTTATTGGTGTTGATATATAATGAAAAATAAAAACCCTAACAATGTATATAAATGTCACTCTCCTGACTTTGAGGAGGAGCACCAAGTAGACAATATCTTGTCCCAATTTAATCTCTCACACAAAGTCAATTAATTGGCCATACTCTTCCCTTAATTGTCATCAAAATTTTAAAGTAGCAATTATCTTAGTCTTTGATGTTGGTCATGAGAGGAGCATTATGGATAGTTTTAATTGATTATTATTCTTTTGTCTTGATCCTTGTTTTGTGCCTTGAATTAAGGAATAATTTTTATTGCATGTCTATACTTTTAGCTTTACTTTTTACCCTTTAACCCTACTCTGTTTGATTAACTTTTTCAATAATCAAGATTAGGATCAAATAACAAGATATTCTCTTTCTTTTTTTTTCTCCCTTATTGTTTTTTTTTATAATTGTTTGTTTTCCAATTGTAATTATGAATGCACAAGTAGCACATAGATTTTTTGAAAAGAAAAAGTGTTGCATATAACTCTTGTCAAATCTTCATTTTACTTTAAAGTATATTTTTAATATAAAATAAAATATATATATATATATTTTGAATAAAGAGAGTATTAATGGGAGAAAAAAAAAAACTACTTGTTTTGTGATTTTAAAATATGAGGACCTAGCTAACATAAGTGAATGATTTGGCTTTTACAATTGAATGGAAATTTTGTTTTTTTATTTTTTATTTAAAAGAAAACTAATAATATTAGGAAAATAACAAATTTTTATAATTTTTAAATTTCAAATAAATTCCAAATTAATAAATAAGATTTACAACATAAACACTTTCTTAAATCAAAATTTTCATTAGTTCATCAAGGTCATCATCACTTGCTTAAAAATTCTTTTACATTTCTATTCGAAGCATACTTAGAATTTAATATTTAGATAATTCTTATTACTTTTTATGAGCTTTATTTTCTTTATTTTCCTACATTTATTCATTTATTTTTTAATATTTTTTAAAAAGTAAATAGTCGTAGTGTCCAATCTATTGCCATCGTTCTTGCTCACGCTTGTAATTCGTGAGTGCTATTGTCAACCAAATGGACCAGAATTAAGCATTTAATTTGTAGCTTTCTTCTTTTCCAATTGAAGTCCTCTTCTTTGATTCATTAGTCTTGATCATTTAATTGTCAAGGTCTAGAAAGAGTTTTTATTCTTCTTTATTGTTAAAAATTTATTATTATTTTTTAAAAAGTTTAAATACATTTCAATTCTAATATTCATTTTGATCCCTATATTTTAAAAAGAACTTATGTAGTATTATGTATTATTGTCGGTGTTGCAAATTCAACAATAATATTAAAATAATTTCTCTCTCTAATCATCCGTCGTTGGATTATTTTATTGATACTCTTCAACTAAATAGTAATACTATATTTATAAACAACAAGACATTCAAAAGTATTTTTCTCTCTAATGTGTACTGTACCTTTCCTAATCTTCAACTCAAACAATCTGAACCGTCCAATCCATCAACCGATTGATCTCTTCATCTATTTTCCTAATTTACACTATACTCTCCCTAATTTATACTATACCCTTTCTAATTTTTATTGTACCTAGTTGACGTTTCGTCTATATATAAAATGTATTTCACGTATGGTTATGATGTCACATAAAATGTCACATCCATGGAACATCCTATATGAAATACCATACATTAAAAATAATGTTAAAAACACATATTTTTCATTTACAAAGATAAGAATAAAAGAATTTTTATTTAAATAATAGAGTTGTACGTTCTTATTCACATTTTTAAAAATTGTATTAAATATTTTGAAAATATAAAAAAATAACAATATATTTATTAAAAAATTATACCATACATTTAAAAATAATGTTAAAAACACATTTTTCATTTACAAAGATAAGAATAAATAATTTTATTTAAATAATAGAGTTGTACGTTCTTATTCACATTTTTAAAAATTGTATTAAATATTTTGAAAATAAAAAAAATAACAATATATTTTTTAAAAATTATAATTTTTTTTAAAAAAATTTGAATAATATGAACGGACTTCTTATATTCTCCATCTTTCCTTTTGCAATATAATAAGCTTAGACAATACTAGATTATTCTCCCTATAAAGATGCATGAGGTCGGCATCTAGCTTTAACTATTATTTTCTAGTTTTAGCTAATATTGATTTTTTTTTTTCATTAGTTTAAAATTTTTTCTTCAAATTATGAGGGCTAGCAAAACCCACAATCATAATTTCCCAAATTTCGAAATTTTTCTCAAAAAATAAAAATTAAATTAAATTTTTTTAAAAAAAAACCTTCACCCTCTCTCTCTTTAACACACTATAATTAATAGTTAATGAATATTAAAATAACTTTTGCTTGTATGCTACACTTTGAAAAAGCCATGTCTCTTTCATATAAGATATTCAAGATCTATTTTGAGTTTTCTTCCTTTTCTTTTTTCATATACTTATATTAATACATAAAATTATATAGGTTTTTTTTAAAATATATCATGATAAAAACTAGATGTTAATGATAATGATTCCAAACATCATATTATTTGTCATTTTCACATTGATAATGATTCTTGTTAGGCTAATTAATTGTCAAGCATTTGTGTTTTGATTGACAAGGCAAACCCACACATAATTAAAATGTCCTTATGGTCCAATTGTAACCCTAATAATTCAAAGGCATTGAGTAGGATTTGAAAACCAAGGACATAAAAAGAGCTCCAAAATGCAAGTTTGGAATAATTTTTTATTTAACTCTCAACAACAATAGTTTACTTAATCATACCATTACTTGAATTTCAAATTATTTACTAAAATTATATATTGGATAGCATTTGGTTGGAGGAATAAGGAAATAATTAGATTTAATGTAAATTGAATTACTATATTTATATGTTTATTTATAAAAATATACCAACATTCAAGTGAAGTCTTGACTTCTTTGACTCATTTTTGTTTATCATGTGACAATCTCCTGTACTAAACCCAATCAAATCATTCTAAGCACTCCAATACTCTAATGACATTGAGAATAGATGATTCATAGTTTGTAATCATCTCTTAAGTGCGACTAACGCTCTTACAGGTTTCTCTATATTAGTCTTCTTTCACCACCAATGAATAATGATATTTTTAAATTTTATTGAATTCGTGTCGTATCCATTTTATAAAAATTAATAGAATATTTAAAATAATATTTTTTTCTAATTAAATTTAGGATGAGAATTATATAATATTTAAATTTCACTCAACCGGACATAACTTAATAATTGGTGTAATCTGTCCCCCTGTTTGTGAGTATCAACTAAATAGGTTTTTTTTATATGACTTTAATACATGAACATGTAACATATTTTTTACATGAGTGACAAACATAGCTATCCACTTTTAGAAGGCTTTATTTGCAAATTTCTCAAAACATAAAATCACTTAAGGACAAAGCCTAAACCCCTTACAACATTATTATAGGTATATATATAAAATAGCTAATCAAGGGTAGCAAATGAACCATGTCTCATGGGAAAAGGATGGTGGTATACTAATTGTGATTAGTTCAAGGATTGGGTACTAATTAATTGTTTTTTAAACTTAAAATAAGAACATTGTTGGGTAGGCACACTACAAAGCCACACCATTCCATATGCACGTTCCCAAATAGTTTTCTCAAGGCTTCCTTATTTAAGCTAACCATAGTACCCTTTTTTTTTATTATTATTAAATATAGAATTTACAAATTGATGCTTACTATGAGTTTAATATACCCATTCGCATCTATTTTAAAATTTAATATTATCCCCTGTTTTTGCTATATGGTTTTTGGGAGCCTCTAGTTTTTTAAAAAGAGGTTCTTTCAATAATAAAAAATAAATAAATAAAAAATTTATATAATGTTTGATGATGTTATCAACGAGCTTGTAGCCTAGTAGTACCCAGGTTCCCTCATTGGGAGAGACGCGAGTTCGATTCCCCCTGATCACGCTCCCTAGAAGATTTTATCACTTCAAATCATAAGTTGTCATAATAGAATTTTATCTTTTTTTAAAAAAATAATAATTTTTTTATTATCTAAACTTGTAAATGCTAAACCGAACACTCCCTCCTGAACTCCTAAATTGTAAACCGCAAGGTTTGCGGTTTACTATTTAGAGTTTCGGATTTAGGGTTTAGGCTTTAGAATTTTGGGTATATGATTTTTAGGGTTTTAGGTAGGGTTTAAATTTTAAAATTTAGAGATTTATATGATTTGAATTTAAAGTTTATAAAAAAAATAACGTGGATGCCAACTTGTCATCCACGTCATTTAAAACCTCTACTTAGTCTGATGTGGTGATTTATAATTACAAAAGAATATAATCTGACATGGTGTCTCCCTTTCATATAATCCTGCTCTATACATCAAATGATGTAATTAAGATGTGAATTTCAACTATCATCTCTTTCAAATGTCAAGAAATGGTCTATGATGCTAGTTCGTTTCTAATCAAATTAAAGAAAAGTTAAATTGGTTTCTAGTGAAAGTAAAACAAGAAATATTAATGATTAGAGTATCTATCACTTCATTTGATTTGAATGACTTACAAAACCTTGGGCATATTTGTTTTTCTAATCCCATAGAATTAAAGTTTATAAATGGTACATGAATGAAAATGAAAATTTAACCATGAATTTTCACCTTTTCAAGTATTTAATTCACTGGTTTTTTAATTGTCATGGATCTAAACTAATAAGAATGCTGTATTGAGAGCTTTAGAAAAATTAATCTTTTGTATTTTGTATATACATAAATATTTGAATTTGAAAACAGTTATTTAAACAATCAAAGCATTTATCATTTGGATTAATCCCTATTGTTAATGAAATATATTTGGTGGATGATATGATTAAAGTTTGTTTTTCTATTTTCAATAAAAATTGTTTTTTTTTCAATGGTAATACGCTCAAGGAGATAAAGAAAAAGCAAAAAAGTTAATAAAGATTTAATGAGATTTTGAAATTTCTTTTGAAAAAGATGAACATGAAATTTCCAAATCTAAATAAATCTCCTCTCAAATGTTTTTTAACAAATTCAATCTAATTTATTTATTTTTTATTTTTATAATTAATTTATTTAACATAACATTAGAAAATGAGAAAAGATCTCATTGTTTATAATTTTACCCTTAATCTACTACATAAATCTCCCACCGGCCACCCAAAAATATAATGAAAATTTTTCTAGATGATTTAATTAATTTTTAGAAAATTAACATTAATATTAATGATATTAGTGCAGTTTTTTTATTATTAAGTTAAAAAAATAATAATTCAATTAATATTATTTTAGTTATAAGACAAAAGAATTTGGACGTATTCATACATCACTTTTTTGACTTCATCCAAATTGAATTGAAATTTGATCGAACATAATTTTGTAAATACTTTTATTTTCAAATTAGTGTCGTATAATATATTAATGCTAATATTTAAAAAAATATTTAATGGCTCATAAAAATATTTGACTACAATATATTTTAAAACAAATATTTTAAATATTACTTTATTAATTTTTTCGCACACAAGATCAAGATGTCAGTTTAAAAAAACGATGGTTCAGACTTCAGAATGGTCAAAATGAACTTTGCTTCAATTTTGTTAAATTTTTTTAATTTAGTGAATGAAAAAAAAAATGTTAACTTTAACGGAACCTCCTTTTTTGATCACTGGGGTGCCAAAAGATAAAATAAAAAAATATATATAATTTTGCTTGATTACAATACCTTCAAATTTTTTTAATTAATGCATAAATTTTATTTTATAATAAAATTATAATTGATAAATCATATTATTATATATTTTTTTTGTAACTAAACAAAATTTAGCAGACAATCTTTTATTTTATTTTTTACTAAAATTTGACTATCTAAAGATTATTTAATCCTCCCTTCAATTTCCTCTCTTTTCCTTCTAATTTAATATTCAAATACTATAACTTCCCTCATTTTTTAAAAAAAATTATTTTTGGATCCAAACAAAATCCGAGAATAATTGAGTCAATATTTAAAATATATAAAATTTAATAAAATTATGGAAAAGGGTAGTATGGTCATTTGAACAAAGGAAATGGATCCATTTGTGCAACATGTGAAAGGGTAGTTGAGATATTTTTGGATAAGATTAGAGGTCCATCCTTCTCCCATCTCCATTGTCCTTTTCCTTTTCCCTCTTTCATCCTTTTCCACTTATATATATATATATATATATATTTTGGATGCATTGATGGATGTGGACTCTCCATCAATTTCATATCCTGATCTTTTTCATATTTCTTTTTTTTATTCATATTTTATTATTGTTATTTTCCCCTTAAGAAAATATTAAATATTTATATTTGTCAATTTTTAAGGATTTTTACTATTTTACCCTTGGAGGGGAATTGTAATTTCATATTGAATTTTTATATATAATTATAGGGGCACATAGGTAAAATCACATCTCATTAAAATAAAATTTGTAAAAAAATATAATTTATTATTATGGAATAATGTTCGTACTTTTTATTATTTTTTATTATTATGGTGTTGTCAATGAAGAATGGATAGAGTTTAACAATATATATATATAATAAAAACTATAGAAAACATGTTCCTGTCTCTTCCGGAAATGCCCCCGCCTGGTCTGCCATCTATGTCACAGTCCAGCCAAAAATTATTCCCGACATGCCCCCACATCTATTGCCAAGTCGAAGACCACTATTTCAGTTGTTTTTTAAAAAAATGGCTTTCATATCTAAATTAATTTATTTTAAATTTTATTAGTTTTAATCTTTTTAATAATTTAATTAAATTTTTTTAAATTTAGAAATCTAAAAAGAAAAATCTGGGTTTTAATTTCATTTAAATATCTATAATTTTTTTCCCACCCTCGTAAAATTCATTAGTTTTAAAAAATCTTTTATTTTAGAAATGCAAATAACAAAATTATCCTTTGATTCCATTCAGAATTAACTAGTCGATTCTCTTTTTGTAATTAAGACAATAATCTCTTTAATTTATCCAATGAAACCGTTTTAAGAGAATAATTGAACCTTTTTATTTTTTTTTTTTGAATATTGACCACTTTGAACAAGACCCATCATCTTATCAGTTATCACTTTGGAGAAAGCAAAGCAAATAAAACCAAAATAAAACCTAGCTTTATTAACCCTCTCATTGAAAGACTAGACCAAAGAAAATGTTTCCCAATTTAATCAAATACTCCTCCGGACCTTTTCTATCTGTCATAACTAATAGAAACTAGTTATTTCATAACATTTACTTTAAATTACTCTTAATTTATATCGTTATATTTTTCTCCCATATTTAATTTTAAAAAAATTAAAATAAAATATTTTTAGATAAATTTAAAAAAATAATAAATGTTTCTTAATGTTAGAAAATGATCAATAAAAATGAACATGAATTTGGACAGATAAAAAAAACAAAAAGAGTATTTTAATTCGGGTAAAAAGAAATCCTAAAATTTTAAATTAAGTAAATAAATAAATAATTTTTATCCTACTTACACAAAAAATTGAGTGTTGATTTCATAGATACAGTTCTATAGTAGTTATTACAGTACCAAGACGTGACACACTAACACCCATATAATTAATATAAACTATTAAATCTAATACTCATATATATATATATAATATCTAACACTTAAGTATATATATATATATATATATAGAGAGAGAGAGAGAGTTAAATTATTTTTATTATCCAAGTATTTTTTTCACTTTAGCCTAGGTTTTTTTTTTCTCCACTATCTAGTTGAGTCTTAACACATGGTTAATCATTATTACGCAAAATCTAGACAAAAAAAATAAAAATTACAATAAACGAATAAATTTGATAATTTAAAAATTCATAACATTATGAGGGAATAATTTTAAATAACGTTAGACAATGCTAACCAAAACACTTTCTTTTTTTATTTCTCAACTTTTATTATGAGAGTCAAGTATTAAGCTATCGCTCTAGTGAACAGGGAAAAAAACTACACTACATATTGATAAAATTTAAGTTAAAAATTAGAGTAACATCTAAAGTAGATATGTGAGGTTTGAAGAAACAGTTACATCAAAGGAGGAGCAATAATAAATAAAGAGATGATTCCTCGGACACCCTTCCTTGAACAAGATGATCCTCGCACAAAATATAACTCATTCGTCTAATAAATTGTCTCAATTTATTAATTTATATAAAAAATTAATTATTATTTTTTTATGATAAACTATCAATTTATATTTATATTATATATAATATAAATATAAATATCAAAATAATATATTTATTTTACATTTTTTATCATTTTAATTTTTTTTAATATAAAATTTATTTTTTTTTATCTTTCAATTCATTAACTAGAAAAAGATCAAAAAGTCAAATCCATTAATTGATAGGGCTAAAAATACATAAATATGTAGATACAAGACTAAAAACAGCCGATGTTATATTAAAAAAATTAAAAAAACAAAAAAAATAATTTTTTTTAATATTTTAACCTATAATATATAAAGAATAAATGATAAAACATAATCAAATCTTGATTTCATTTTGAATTATTCCCTCATTAAATATTAAAAAGTATTTATTATTATTATTTTTTTAAAAATTACCTTAACAAATAAACCAACTTTTTTTAATAAGTAAAATTCAATTATTCACTGGGAATACTATATAACAAAAACCTCTTCAATTATTTTATAAATAAAATAATAAATTAAATTATATACTCTTTCCGGTTTTTTTATGTCATAAAAAAATATTCTGTCAGTTTTTGAGATTGGAGAGTATAAATAAATAATTGAATGAATACAAAAATAGATGCATTAAATGCAGTCTCGTGGTCTGGTGTAGAGAGGCATCAAACTAAAACTCCTCCCCGGACTCCACGTGAAACTCTTAAATTCCACCCAATAATCCCGCCTCAATTCCGACGAAATAAATAAAGTAGTCACATTTATCATTCCTGGATAACTCCCCACAAAAAAATTCACTCCGTACCATATAAATTTCCCTTTCACTTTTTTTTTCTTTTTTTTGCAAAGACAACCCTTCAAACTTCTATAATAATTTCACAGGGTTTATATATTGAAAAGATTAAAGAAAACCCATTTGATTGAAAATAAAAATACATTACAAATAACCACAAATGGGACATTAATGACAAAAAAAAAACATTCAGAAAATCAAATTACACTGAGGAGATGCAGAAAATAGAAATTAAGACTTGCTACCCAACTTTGATAGCCCTATACACCAAAAGCCCCCTTTTTTTTTCTTTTTCTTGAAATATATCCAGAAAACCCCTCCCCCCAAAACAGATCATACCATCACGTTTCCACAAATGCCATCGAAGTCGAGAGTATTTACAGAATTGACATCAGATATTCACAATCACCAAAAAATCAGGGTAATCACCTCCCCAATTAAACCGCCCTTTTTTTAATCAGATCTTTCGTTTTCTTTGGGATTTTTTTTTTAGATCCAATCCATCTCATCATCAACACTCTCACATCACCAGCTCCGACACCCACCCAACGTCCGGCGTACCCATCGCCGGCGCCGGCGATCCGGTCTCCGGCCTCTCCATCCCGCTCTCTTTGCTTAGCCTCTCGAACATCTTCGCTCGTAGAGCCCTCCCGGACTCCACCCTCTCCATCGGGGGTTCATCCACATGCCCCCCATCCCAACGATCAAACCACCCAGAACCACCCACTGACGACCTCGTCGGCGTCGCCGGCAAGCTGCTGAATCCCCCGCCGGCCCTTACCGCCGGTGACCTCGGCGATCCAAGACCACATCCCATCTGAAGACCCCACGAACTTGGCGCTGATTTCGCCTTGCTAAGCTGCAACTGCCGCAGCGATGCCAAGACCTCATTCACAGAAGCGCCGACCGGTGCACGCCTCACCACCGGCGACATCGGCGGCGAGTCCGACGGAGGAGACACCGGCGGGGAGATCAGCGTTGAGGTCGGCGAAGACGAAAACATATTCTTCGTAAAATAAGCATCAAGCGCGTGGTGACGAAGCGGAGATCCATCGTAAGACTCGACGGGGGCTTTGGGGCTCTGAGTCTGCGGAAGCACGCGCAGCTGCTCCGGCGTGTGGGCAAAGAAACACACACGACGGCGGCACGCCGTGCCGTCCTTGCATGGCTGGGTGCGGTATCGCGCCGGGTGAAGCCAGCATTCAAACACGCCGTGTGCGAACTCGCAAGCATCACCACGCTTGCAACTCCCTTTGCGGAAGTCCGGGCAGGCAGTGCCAGAGTAGTGGTACTTCCGTGGATCTCGGCGGCGTGCCTTCTCGCCGGGATGCGCGTACGGGCACTCCGTCCAGTCGTGTGAGCGCCCGCGCGCGCAACGCCGCACCTTGAACTCGTACATCCGGAACTCATCGCACGAGTAGGCATCGACGGGGGCATCCAACTCATCGCCATCCTCGTTGGACGGGAGAAACCTCTGGAGTGCCGCCATGGTTGCATCTCCGAGAAGGTATGGATCATTACCAACGGGTAGCTGAAACGCAACGCTTTCCGTTGGATCATCGAAGAGGTTCCATGGAGGAGCGTGGACCGTCGGATCGGTATGTCTCCCTTCTCCCATCATCATCATCATCGTCGTTTTCCTTTCAATATCTTTGTTTTTAGTTCACTTCCATTGAAAAATGGTGTGAAGGTTTGGGGGGTTATAAACTGGTAGGGTGAACTAGGGTTAAGGGTTTGAACTAGTGGTTAAGGTAACTGTGGTTAGTATTGAGTTATTTTAACGATGGGCGTTTCGGAAACGGACGGCGTTTGGGTTGGAGACATGGCGCGAGATATTGAGATAACGGACGAGATGCGGGACGGTTTTTTGAGGGTAAAGTGGTGGGACACGTGGAGGATGGATAGGGGATTGGGAGGCATGCGCATACCGAGGTGGTTCATTCCCAGGCCACGTCTCGCTGTGCGCGCTAATTTTTGGGCCTAACTTAACTACAAACTTTTAAAGGAAAAAAAATATTTGCTGCTTTTTTTTTAATATAATTTATTTGCTGGGAGTTTTTGCGAATACGTGCTTGAAAAGTTTCTTATTTGCGAAGAATGTGGTGAGACACTGAGAGAGTTTACACTTATACTTTGTAAGGGGTATTTTTGTAAAACGTATGAGTTTGGGCGCGCAATTAAGTGGGATTTGGTCGGGTGATTTAAGGTTGGGCTTGGCTGCGTTGGGAGGGATATTTTCTACGTGGCGTCATTTGGTCATCCTGTCACGTGACTGTACTTTTCCTTTTTGGCGAGTGGTTTTAATTTTTTTACTAGTTAGTTGACGAATTCTGTTTTTTAGTTTTTACTTGGCTATCAAGTAATATATATTTGCAATAATTATGAGCTAGGTAGGATATTTGACTTCCATATAGGTTAGATTGAGAATTTAACTCTATTTTAATTAGTTGATTAATTATATTTAAAAAAAATAAAAAATAAATTTTCATTTGAATTGTATATGTTTAGTTTTAATTTTTATTTTTAGGATTATATATAAAGATGATTTGAGTTTTCACGACCGTACATAGGGAAAAAAAAAGGCGCCTATACAACCTACTCAGATGTGGACTTGGCATGGCTTGGATTATTCAATAAATGTCGATTTTAAACACTTTAAAAAAATATATATATATATATTAAAATTGGAATAAATAGTGATAATATAATATAGTATAGCAAGTCCAAGTCTGTCTTGAAGCGTGATGGGGAGTGAGGGGTGAATCGGGTGATGGTCATGGAGGGTAATGGATAACACTGAATCAAGACATGTATTGTTGGTGGGACCCAACTGAGGCCATTCCTCATGAAAGCGTACGGCCAGGATATTGCAAGGCATCCCCATCCAAGGCGCTTTGGGAGGGCACCACCAACGCCCCCGTAAGGGGTTGTTGATCCCTGCCCCACGACATTGAGTGCCATTCAATTCGGTTTCTGAGCTCCCCGCAGTGCCTAGTTTTAGCAAAAACATCCCTCCAAAACCCTTAATTATAGTCCTAATAAAATCCCTTTAAGCAAAGGGCCACGTAAGGTCGTACCCACGTGATAGGCTAAACGTCCGGGGTCCGGCAGCACATGGTACAACATGCAGTATAGCCAATCAGGATTAGCCACGTAGGCATAGTGGATAATGCTGCTCGTACGGTAAGAAGCCACGCGGCGGTCGTGTCAGTGGGGCGCTGACTGAAGTGTGACTCCTGGCGGTACACGTGGCGCACGGTTGTGTCGCATCGTACTGACACGTGTGAGTGTGACCAGTGGAGATGAGGGCACGTAGCAGTAAAAAGATAGAGTGGTAGGGATCTCGGGATTCGCGTGAAGTGGTACACGGGTTTCGAGGCAAACAAAGCCATGTTGATGTTGGGTTTGGGTTTAGGGTGTTTCTAGAGAGGGAGGAAGGATGACACGGTCGTGGAGGCTGTGACGATGATGTCAGTGGTGGTCTGAACACCACCCGGGGAGGGGGTGAAGGGAAACATGGGTCATGTTAAGGTTAGGGAAGAGATTTTTCTGGCTTCCTTTCCTGTCACCACCCGGCATGTCAACGTGCTGGAGATTTTTAGAGGATTTGGGTGCCCTTTATTTCATCCATTCATATTCATATTCCTCATGCAAGTTCTTTCTTTTTTTTTTCTTAAAAAAAAATTGTGTATTATTCAGATGGATGAAAACAATAATGAATTGAATAGATTTTGTTTTTAAGAATATGGATAATAAAATGAATTATGAAATTTTTTTTATTGTGATTCAATTTTATTTATAAATTAAATAAGAAATTAACCAATCAAATGAATTTTTTTTATTTTAAATATAGCAATGATATATAGATAATAGGGACAAAGTTTGTTGTAGAAATATGACGAGATATTGGGTTTAGATAGGCTACTAAAGTTGGCAGTGGGGGACTTTCGGTATTGGATTGTTGGGAAACAGTACAACTAATTAAAACGAGTATATTGATAAAATTTTATATGTTTTAAATATTTTTTTTAAAAATCCAAATATAAGTAAGTGCCTTTTGGTTTTTAAATAGTTTTTGTATTTATTTATTTTTAACCGAACAAACAGGGGGGGACATATAAAATTCAGTACTGCTTATCTTGTAGTTGATTTGGTCAAGGAAAGAATGAAGACAAAATAAGAAGAGCTATTTAAAAAAATCAGAAAGAAATAAAAACAAAAACAACATGAGTTAATCAAGAAGGGAAACTTATCAGAAGGCAAGTTCTAAAAAAGTACAGAGAATTGTAGAGAGTTAATATTTCATTAGCTGCAAAGCTTCGGATTGTACTCAGTGAATTTAGTACGAATGTAAAAATTAAAAATCAATCTGAATAAATTAAAATTTCACAATATTAGAGTGGAACAAACAGACATAATTAACTCGATTAGATGACTATGCACATAGGATACTGTATCCAATTTGGACCTTCATGAGGTCTTTAGGTAAGGGTATCTCCAAGACTCGAGACAATAGGACATGCATAAACTTTGAAGGACAAGCAAAATGTATATATGCTTCTCAAAGGAAGAGATTCATGAAAGGACTGTGCATGGAAGGGGGATGTTCATAAAAAATAATTTAGACAAGCTCATGCTGCACCACCCTGTCAGTGAGACCCACACTGATTAGATGTGGATAAGAACTAATCAGATGACTAAGACTAAGATTGTATTGCAAGTAAAGCACTTTTTCCAATCTTATCAGTGGGAAGCAAAAGTGCAGACTTAAGTAGGCACTAGATTTGCCATTAGTTATGCTTATCTGTTTAACTGCCAAGAAAACCTTTGTTTAACTCAACTGGCTCAAGATATGTATTAGATATTTTGGTTGCCATTTGGTTAGAATAATGCTTGATGGTGATGGTGATGGATTAGAGCTGTAACTTTGTTTATAATCATAATTGTATTTAATTGGATTTGTGATTTCTTTATTTGGGTGTGTTTCGTCAAAACATTAGATTTTTTAAGTCCAAACTAAGGGTGGATTTATCTGCATTGTTTGCATCTCTTTGAAACGCTCAAATTGGACTTGAATAACAATGTGAAAAGATTAAAAAAATAAAAATTGGTTTTGAAGGAAAGCATTCTATGGTTTTTACTTTAATCATTTATTCTTAAGGAAGGATGTGTCTGGATGAAGCTTTAAAAACCAAATCTAGCTCAAACTCTACTTATTTATAGCTTTGAAATAAATGGTCTTTAACTTTCAACTTTTGAGCTAATCCATGTTTATCAACAATACTTTTCATTAAATTAGTTTGGTACTTAGAATTAGGGTTTAACCTTAATCCCACCTTTTTCATATGCTTGGGTATGAATCAGGAACCAAGTTAACACATTATACAATCAAGGGCTAACCGAAATGGAATAATTTAATAAGTTTATAGTATGAAGTTGGGTAGAGCAGGTCCAATTCTTAGAGCCCACTCCATCTGTCTCATGATAATCTATTATATTTAGTCCATGCATAATGTTTTGTCAAGTTCACTATTTTTAAGGCAATAGCTTCAATGAAAGCAGCACATCACCAAGTAACTAATTTACTAATTTCATTCTGAACCTCCTTTTTTTAATTCTTGACTTTAGTGCAAAAATCCTGTGACTAAGGTAATGTGTTATAGATAGTCTAATTCTCACTGTAGTGATACTAGACCTTGGTCGTATACATACATATACACATACATATTTCTTATCATTTGCATGCACTGAAGTTCAATGGCAACAAATATCTTAAGCAGTTTTCTTCTCATGATTTTATTGCTGATTTAATTTCTAAATGCAAAAATTATGTGATTTTTTTTTTTCTGATTGTGTCGGTATTTTGCAACTTGATTTTAATGCTAATTATCTTTCCCTGACGAATGTGCATGTTTTATATGGTTAACTGCTTCTTGTATTCTCTAAACAGCAGACCTTGATAGCATATGTATTATGTATAAATACAGCATGTGCTCATCATGCATACATGCTGAACTTCAATGGCAAACAATATCTTGAGAAGTTTTCTTCTCATGTGTTTAATTCTGACTTTTTAAAGTGAAAATTTTATGCTTGATTATATAATCAATTAATAATTTAGCTACTTATTTCAATTCTGATTGTTTTTTCTTAAGAATACACATGCTATATTCCCAAATGTTTTACTAGAGTAACACTAGACTTTGGTCATTTATAGGAACACATATGTTATTAGACTAAACACTCTGATCATCAATGACATCAAACATCTCAAGCAGTTTCTTTCCCTTCATTTCAGTTCTTTGTAATGCATGTACGTATATATTTATATAAACACAATGTAACACATAATATACTTCTTGTCAGTTACACATTATGAACTTCTATGGTAATAATCTTATAAGAAGTTTTATCTCTTATTTCAATTCTGACATTTATTAATGCAAAAGTTCTTCAACTAGTGCTTGGTTATGGCAAGTTGATCTCAACCCTAATTCTTCCCTGAAGAATATGCATGTTGTATGTATAGTCAAGTTCTTATTACTCTAATAACACTAAACCTTGATGTTTTTTCTTATGTATATAGCCTTTGGAATACACTTATAACCATCACTATTATGTTCATGTAATGTATAAATTTTAGAGAATGAAATTAATATCAGATGTATACTGTAAGAATTTAATCCACTCCACGCTACTGATAATTTGCATAGATGAATCAATATTAATGCAAATTAAGAGCATTCATTCCATCATAATACAATTCCCTACTCCATTCAAGAGTTTAATCATCAACATCATGCAGATGTAATTGAGCTAAGACAACAATCAAATGAAAATAGGCTGAGAAATCCAAGTTCAAGACTGAGAACAATCTCACCACAAGCTTATAATTAATTGAAGAAGAAACCAGCAACATTAACTAGAAATTACTCCTAAGAAAACCAGTAAAATACTTGGCTAAGAGACCTCCTTGCTCCCACACTGTGAGAGAAACCAGGGCCTTCAACAATCCTCAGAATCCAGCTGCCTTTTCCCCTGCAAAAGACCACCTTTTTATATTCTGTTCATAAGCCGGTATAATATACCCCTAGAGTCTTATGCTTAACCTCCTTTCGCTCTTACTTTACCGACGAGTGTCTCTTTCTTTGTTTCCTCCAATCTGATTCGACCCTTCTTTACTAATTCCCGAAGATGATGACGCAATGTGTTGCTTCTCAATTCCCTCTCTTGATTTGGTTTCATGATAGCCACACGCCCCTGAAGATGATGACGCCATGTGCTGCTTCTTCATTCCCTCTCCTGATCCAGTCTCATGCTCGCCATGCACACGCCCTGTTTTTAATTTTCTTTTTCCATTTTGTTGACCAGTTTGACTAGCAATGTAACAATGCTCCTCTCATAATCAAGGACCTTGTCCTCAAGGTCTAGATGAGGATACTGAACCACCAACTGATCTACATCCTCCCAAGATGTCTCCTCAGGTGCTAAGCCGTGCCATTGAATTAACATGCCCTTCACCCATTGACCCTGCCTCACAATCTGCCAAGATTGCAACGGCACTATCGAAAAAATTAACGGCCCTTAAGATAAAGACATCAATAGTTAAAGTATAGTTGTGAAGCTAGGATCTCCCAAACTGGTTTCAAAAGTGATGCATGGAATACCAAATGAATTTTTGTGCCTAAAGGGAGATGCAAACGATATGCGACATTCTCAATCTTTTGTGTTATCTGGAAGGGCCCAAAAGAATTCATTCCCAATTTCTGATTTCTCCGAAGCACAATAGAGTGTTGACGGTATGGTTGAAGCTTCACAAAGACCCAATCGCCTTACTTAAATGTAACCTCTGATCTTTTCTTATCAGCATTGCTCTTCATTCGTATCTGAGCTCGAAGAAGATTGCTCTTCAGTTGAGATAAGATCTTATCTTTGTGTGTCAACCATTGTGATACTAAAGGAGGGTCACCCACTGTCTCAATATATGATAATAACCCCCGAGGATCCCAGCCATACACCACACGGAAAAAAGTCATGCCGGCGTTCGTTTGATACAAGGCATTATACTAGTACTTAGCCCATGGTAACAATTCTACCCAATTGCCATGATTTTCACCAATAAAATAGCAAAGGTACATTTCAAGACACTTATTCGATTCTTCAGTTTGACCATCTGATTGGGGGTGGTAAGCTGTGGACATTTGCATGGAAGTGGCCATTTTGGAGAAAAGATGTTGCCAAAAACCCCTAGTAAAAGTTTTGTCTCTATCGCATACAATAGATCGAGGAAGCCCATGCAATTTGAAAACTGAATTGATGAAAACCTCTGCCACTACTATGCTGGAAAAATCATTCTTCAAAGTCATGAAACGTCCACAGTTTATCAATCACCATATTAATAAAAGTATACCATCTGGAACTCGGCAACCCACAGATAAAATCTATGGCTATATCTTCCCAAACCTGCTGTGGAATTGAAAGTAGATTTAATAATACCCTTGGGAGCTGTGGTGATGGATTTAGCTTGCTGACAGACCATATAGTTTTGACCATAATCATGAACATCCTAGCGCATTCCTTTCCAAAAGAATTAAGTAGCCATGCGCATGTATGTGCGAAGAGATCCTGTATGGCCTCCGAGAAGAGAATTGTGAAAGTCTTTCAATAATCTTTGCTTCATTGTATAGTCATCGAGTATCACCAAACAACCCGTCCAACATAAAAGACCTTGCCGAAGAGAATAGATAGAATTGTTAGTGCTTGATTCCTGTAAGTTGCTATAATTGGCCCATAAGTCTGATCTTGACGCTGCAACGATTGTAATTCAGTAAGAAAGGATGCCTGAGTCTGAGAAGAAGTGAGAGCAAAACATCTAGATAAAGCATCAGCTGCTACATTATCCTTGCTCAGTTTATATTCAATCACAAAATCAAAGCCCAATAGCTTAGGAAGCCAGCGCTGTTGCTTTGGAGTTTGTATTGTTTGCTGACAGATGTGCCTTAAAGCTTGCTGATCTGTTCGAATGGTAAACTGATGTCATAACAAATAGTGCCAAAATTTAGTTACAGCTTCAGTGACAACAAATAATTCACTGACATAAGCCGATTGATTTTGCATCCTTGGGGATATTTTCTTGGAGAAGTAGGCAATAGGATGATTATTATGGCTCAAAATTGCACCAATTGCCACCCCTGAAGCATTTGTTTCCAATGTAAATGGAAGAGAACTTTGGTAATGGTAGCACCGGTGCTGAAACCATTGCTTGTTTGAGAGTCTCGAAAGGCCATTGTGTTGTTTTAGACCAATGAAAATAATCTTTCTTCAGTAAATCCGTCAGCGGGCATGCCAATGTAGCATATTGTTTGATGCATTTTCTATAATATCCACTCAAGCCAAAGAATGCTTGAACTTGTTTAATTGATTGAGGAACTGGCTATTGTAGAACAGCTAAAACCTTGGAAGGATCCATTTCTACTCCCCTGAAAGGCACCAAATGGCTTAAGTATTCTATTTGTTGTTGTCCAAAACTACATTTAGACAACTTAGCATACAATTTATTATTCTTTAAGGTTCATAAAACTGTCTCCAAATGTGATAAATGAAGAGGCCAAGTCTTACTGAAAATCTGTATGTCATAAAAAAAATGAGGACAAATTTCCTTAAAGCAAAGTTAGAAACCTGATGCATGAGAGCTTGGAATGTTGCCAGGGATTTAAAAAGCCCAAATGGCATGACCAGCCATTGATAGTGTCCTTGATGAGTTCTAAATATCGTTTTAAATCTGTTATCAAGATGTAAAAGGATCTGGTGATATCCTAAACACAGATCTAATTTTGAAAAATAAACAACACCATAAAGTTCATCTAAGAGCTCATCGACTATAGGTATAGGATAAACATCCTTAATGGTGATTGCATTCAAGGTCGGATAATCTGTGCAAAAGCGCCATGTACCATCTTTTTTTTTACCAGTGTAATTGGAAAGGAGAAGGGACTTGTATTGTGTTCAATTAACCCATCAATGAGCATTTGGTTCAACATTTTCCTAATTTCTTCTTTTTAGCTGTGAGGATACCTGTAGGGCCTCACCTTAACATGTATACTGTCTAGTATGAGTGATATTTGGTGATCACAGGCTCTAAAAGATGGCAATCCTCAAGTGTAGAGAAACCCATCTGATATTCCAGTAATAATGCAACTAACTCTTGTGGAGTAGAGGAAGGCAATGTGCTGATAATTTCTGTAGACAAACTCCTTGACTTCTGAGTAACTGTAGTGTTGTGATATGTATCTGAATACAATTGAAGTAAGTAACATTCTCTAACAGCATGAGTAGAACATAATCGGGTTAATTGATTTATTGCTTCATAAGCAAGTTTTTTCAATTGATCACCCTTCAGTACTATAAATTGATTGTTGTGATAAAATTGTATCACCTTCTTGTCATAATCAACCACATGAGGTCCTAATTTGGCTAACCAAGAGGCTCCCAAAATTAAATCAGCTCCTGCAATATCCAACACATAAGCAACTACCAACAATGTATAGTCTTGTACCTGAACAGATAATTCTTGAATTTGTCTTTCAACTTGCAAGGTTTGTCTATTTCCCACCAAAACTTTCAGTGGTTATGTTGGGAGAACATCCAAATGCAAGAATTTTGCTAATTTAGGTTACAGAAATGTGTCATCACCACCACAGTCTAGTAAAATTTTTACTAGTTGCCCTCCGGAAGAACCTATGAAATGCATAGTGCCAGAAATATTAGTACTAGACATGGTTTTTAGTGATAGCTTTGTACCAGGACTTGCCCCAGGTTCTTGCACTTCTTCTAATGGATGTGGATCAATGATAAAAGCGTTTTCAGAGAGATTAGTATCATTACCATCCCATTGCAATAACAGTAATCTTTTGTTGGGATAATTATATGTAGGTGAATATTGGGCATCACAATAAAACATAAACTTTTTGCTTTCCTGAGTTGCATCTCCTGTAATCCCATCTTACGAAATGTTGTTGGTGGATTGGGAGTAAAATTTCCTGTATTTGAATTATGAAAACCCAACAAATTTTGTCCTGTGGATACATCAGTAGAAGAATTCAAAACAGCTGTTGTTCCTGTGAGAGGCTTCATTTTAGTATCAGGAGTATATATATTTTTGGTGTATAGAGATTTCTTCCCTAACTGAAGCTTTTTCTTAAAACAACCTTGCTAGTGATACTGCCTGATCCAAATCCTCATGTTGCCATGGTATAATCTCGTCCTGCAATTCTTTGTTTAATCCACTGATAAAACTATCAGCCAAAGCAGTAAAATGGTCAAAAAACTGAGGCACAGTGCCTTCCTGAGTTAGGCAAAATAAAGAATATTTTGAACAGTCAAATGCTTATGGACCATAAGTACATTCTAAGGATTTAGTAAGGACTTGCCATGAAGTCAATTTTCCTAATTTCTGGAGCCTTTGAAACCATGGCACCACCGGACCATCAAAATGCACGGAAGCAATCTTCACTCTATGATGATTTGGCACTCTATAATAGTTAAAAAAAAAAAACTGTTCCGCTTGAAAGAACCACTGCAAGGCATAAGTTCCTGCAAAATCTTGGAAAATCAATTTTGATGTTCTTTACTGAATAAATGTCCATTGTTGGATGAATAGTTATGTGAGAAGGATCCTCAACCAATAAGTGCAATGCTAAAGGTTCACCCTGAGGTTTAAGAGTTTGAGATGCCTCAATCATCAATGAGAGTCCAACCAAGGATTGCTGAATTAATGACAGAGTTGCAAGAGATTGTTCAATGTTTTAAAATCTCAGCTGATTGTTATCCATTAAGGTAAACAGTGTTTCCACCTTAGCTTGGAGTTCCTTCATGCGAGTATTATCAGCCATTGAAGGAAAAGAACAACGAAAACACCAATTGTAATATATAATTTTCAAAGAATGAAATCAATATCAAATGTATACTATAAGAATTTAATCCACTCCAAATCTACTGATAATTTGCACAAATGAACCAATATTATTGTAAATTAAGAGCATTCTTCCATCATAATACAATTCCCTACTCCATTCAAGAGTTTAATCATCAACACCATGCAGATCTAATTGAGCTAAGACAACAAACAAGTGAAAATAGGCTGAAAAATCCAAGTTCAAGACTGAGAACAATCTCACCACAAGTTTACATTAATTGAAGAAGAAACCATTAACATTAACTAGAAATTACTCCTAAGAAAGCCAGTAAGATATTTGGCCAAAGAGACCTCCCTGCTCCCACACTATGAGAGAAACCAGGGCCTTCAATAATCCTCAGAATCCAGCTGTCTTTTCCCCCTGCAAAAGACCACCTTTTTATATTCTGTTCATAAGTCAGTATAATATACCCCCGGAGTTTTGCACTTAACCTCATTTTGCTCTTGCTTTACTGACGAGTGTTCCTTTCTTTATTTCCTCCAATCTGATTATGCCCTTCTTTACTCATTCCCGAAGATGATGACGCCACGTGTTTCTTCTCAATTCCCTCTCTTGATCTGAGTCTCATGATAGCCACATGCCCTTGAAGATGATGATGCCACGTGCTGCTTCTCCATTCCTTCTCCTGATCTGATCTCATGCTCGCCACACGCCTCGTTTTTAATTGTTTCTTTTTCCCCTTTGTTGACCAATTGGACTGGTAATGTAACAGTTCATTGATGGAGAAATTTTTTTATTGAGTGCATTTCATCTCTAGTATGTTTATTGTTAACATGATGAAATGTACCTAATAAAAAAGTTTCTCTTATAAGAAAAGAGATCTATTATTTCTTGTTGAACATGGAGGAGAGAACTTTGTAAAGAGGTATTTTAGAAGAAAGAAAATATAAAGAGAAAAAGACATGCTTTCTTATCCCAAAGAGAAGGAACTAAGACATACATTGTGATTTTTATTAATATTAGTTGAACCTAATAAACTAATAAGACGATAAAAATAAGATAGAACATTAGAGGATAAAGACATGCATTCTCCAAGCACCATTATTTTTAGAGATTAGCATCTGGTTCTCAAAGCAAAGGACAGATTGAATGGTTTAAATAATTGAAAGATGAGTGTTCAATGAAATGGCTTTAGAGAAATTGTATGGAAATGCTTGATGAAATGTTTGTGAAAATGGAATGTGAATAGTAAAAATGTTGATCTTGATGATAATCAGAATTATAATGATGCTAATGATAATATGGTAATGAAATATGTATGCTTGTACACATGATGTATATGTAGAGGTATTAGCATATATTAGCAAGCATGATTTGAATGTGTGAGAGATATTTGTATTCATATAATCAAGAATGGAAATAGGGTTATTTTGCAATTGTGAGGTTATGGATGTTTTTATGGCATACGTGGAATCTTGTAAATGAGGTACTAAAGGTTAAAGAGATGTATGTATGGATGTATGCTCATGTCCATGTGTATGGCAATGAAGCAAGTATGTATATTTGAATAAAAAGCAATGCCAGATTGTGTTGGCCTGAAGTCACACTATGAGAATGTTAAAGATGCACTTTTGAGTGGGTGATGATAATGGCATAATGGGATATGATGGATATAGTACATGTGAATTTATCTTGTAAGGGTGTTTGTTATTATTATCTTTTATGTTTGTGTAATTTTCATGTTCCATGGATTGATGGAAGGTAAAATTTTGATGAGGACTTTTAAGATTAAATGAGTTATGGTCATCATTGTATTTTATGAGAATGAAGGAGTTGATGTTATAAAAGTATGGTATCGTGGAACAAGATCATGTTATAAAATGTTTTAATATATTTGGAGGTATGAATGACTGATGATGGTGATGGAAATAATGCCTATAATATATTGGTTGCTGATATATAATTAGAGTGTTAATAACTTGATATTGTGGGTGCTAGAAAAAAAGAGTATATATATATATATATATACACACACAAATATTTGACATGGTTGAGTTGGTTTCTAATTTATAGTTGAGCTTGAGCTTGAGAAAGAAACCATTAGGGAATGTAAGTTTGGTGTTCAAACTAGCCTCCATGCATAATTCATTATGGGGAAATCTTGTTTGCATTTGGTTTTTTTTCTTTAACTTGTACTGTATTATAAACTGCTTTCCAATGCTTTAGTCCACCTAGCTTTTAGAGTTTGATTATTTGATGTTTTTACTACTTGGTTTTTTATATCTCTAGAGCTAAATTATTTCTTTTTTGGATAAATACCCTAAATTCCTTCTTTGTCAGCAAATTCAGAACTATTAGAATTAGTGGTGTGCAAAATAGAATTTTTATGTCAGTGAATATTGGCACAATTATGAAAAAAAAAACTAAAATTAAGGTCCTCATTTTATACTTATATTCACCTAGCTCTTTGAGCCCATTACCAGAATTATTAGAATGAAAGACCTAAATATCTAAACTCAATTTATTTAATGTCCATGTCTAGAGAGTTCATTCATGCCTCTAGACAGGAGAAAGTATGTGTTAGAGAGGGGTTTGAAGCAATATTCCAAATGTTTCTGACATTTCTGTGATTTCAGAATGTTCAAATTGATAAGGATGAAAGATACGAAAACTAACCAAACAATAAGAGGGCATAGTCAGATGAAGTTTAGGCAAGTGGTATACAACATGGGATTTGATATTAAAGATCCAATTAGAGTTGGTTACATATTGGTCTAGTTTAGCCCAGTGTCAAGATAAGGTCGATAGAAAATTGAACATAGAAAACATAATAGATTTGTGAGGATAATAATTAAAAGAGCATCTTTTATGGTTAGCGTGGAATATAATAATGTTAAAATCACCAGTAACAAGCTAGAGAAGGTTTAATTTAAAAAACATACTCAATAATTCTTGCTATAAAACTTTTTGTGTTTTAATTCTCTGCCTATTGCAAACAACAAGTAGGATCCAGGATCCAAGATCCAGGCATAAGTGAATTTAAAAAAAATTACCATATGAAATGACCTACTAGAAATAGCAATGGAAGTCACAATCACTATTAATCGTCACTAGAAAATGATAATATCTCCTGACAATTCCTCAACAAGTATTGCCACTCATTCTCAGACGGAAAAGGATTTAGAGTGAAATGATACTGTCTCTTTAAATCTACCTTTGTTTTTACTAGACAAACCCCAAAATCCCTAATTTGATTGATTGCATTTGTGTTAAAAACACCTTTACAATTCCAACAAATAATGCTTGTCAATGACACCTAAAATGAAAGGATGGAGATCATTATTACTCAAAATTGAAAAACAAAAGCTAATTACAGCCAAAGTTTACAAAATGGAGAAAGAAGATTTAACTTTAAGCAATATTAATACTCATTCTCCCCCTTCTTGAGAGGAATCTAGAGGATTATAGTTTCAGCATGTCCAAGTACCATTCCTAATATCATTTTGGAATTGAATGTGGAAATTATGGTTTAGGGAAACCAAGATTTATGTTTCACACATTACCAAAAACTTGATGCCATATTACATACTATAATTATGTTTCACACATTACCTTCAAGCCATCACATCAATACCTTTAAACAGTCAAAACCATGTCTTTTTATGGTTAAACCTTAATTTTTTTTAAATTTCATAAAATAGCTTATTTGTGTTTTTTAACTTATTTTAAAATATTATTTTTTAAACAAATTATTAATGTTTAAAAATTCATTTATTTTTAAAATTTATTATTATTATTATTATGGGAATCATGTTTTTAACTCATTTATTTTTTTTAATTTCCTTTCCTATTTTCTAACCATAATTGTCTTTCATTTATACAGATAAACATGTTTAATATTGGTAGCGAATAGATTAATTCATTGTAATTACAAAAGCAATATATTTATTTTATTTATATTTTCTTTTACAATTTGGACCTTAATTATTTATAAAACTATATATATATATATATCCCCTATGAATTGTTATAAGCGAGAATCAAATTGTAAAAAAAAACCTATTTTCTCAATTATTAAAAAAATAAGGGCCAAATTATATGACTATTTTGATGAATATAACGATCTGGGACTATTTTGATAATTAAAAAAAAAATAATGAGAGGTCAGGTTTGAAAATGCCCCTATTTGTGTTCCAAAAAATAATATTAAATTATTATTTTTTATAAACCAGTGTAATTATCGTTTGGGACAAACACAAAAGGTATTTATATTTTATTTTAATTATAAATAAAATTAAAAACAATGATGCTGCCCAGGATCGAACTGGGGACCTTTAGTGTGTAAGACTAACGTGATAACCACTACACCACAGCATCTTTTGTTGAAAGGGTAAAACCATAATTAATAAATGTATTATTTTAAGAATGTTACTATCAACAATTAAATATTGTTAATTTGGATAATATAATTTCAAAATTTAAATTTATTTAATAATATATTAAAATCTAAGTGCCATACTTTGAAGTACATGTATTTTATGACATAAAGTAGAAATAGATGTTATATAACTAATAAATGTGTGTCCATATACAAATATGTAAATAAAGCTTCCTTTTTTTCATTGTTCCAAAAAAATTCCTTTTAACTTCTTTGATTCCTTGTAATTATATATAAAAGGACGTTTGATTCACTTAATCTTACAAGTTTATTGAGGATGTGATGTGACTCCCAAATAATATTGATGGGAATATGTGGTTAATAACATAATAATGTGGTTGGAATATAATTTTTTGTTAATTAGGTTTCCTATATTATTAATTATCTTTTTACTAAATTTTATTTAATTAATAAACTCAAAATATATCAAAATTCATAAAATTATGGTATAAATATCAAAATTGATTCATTATAAATATATTTTATTATTTTAAAAAAATAAAATTTTAATTTTTAAATATATAATTTTTATTAATATTAATTTAGTCAAACGTAATTATTTGAAATAAATATAGTTTTTTCCAATTTAATATTTAAAAAAATTAATCTCAACTATTTTTCTTATCTAGAACAAAATATTTTAATAAATATATGTGGAAGAAAAACATGAATTTTCTTATTTTTGAATGTTTAAAAAATCGAAGTTTTCATTATTTTATTGGATTTAAAGGGCATAATGGGAAAAAACTTCATATTTTATCTGGAATGTTAAATTACCACCTATTGAGTTGGAATTACTAGTAATGTTGCATATGCTATCAATTTACAGAAATATAATATTTCCACCCTAAATGAGGTAATTTTACATTGCTTGATACAGATTAAAAGACAATATAATATTACCACCAACAGTGGAAGAACTAGAAATTTTTTATAAGCGGGCAAATAAAATCTTGTAAATCAAATTTTGAATACAATCAAAATTATATAATAACACAAGTTAAATATCATAACTAGTTAAAGTCTTTTACATAAACAACTAGTACAAAACATTAGCAAGGACAAACTCATAATTGACATCTACGAGTTTTTCATATTTTGAAAATAACGAATAATAGTTTCATTATCTATGTAATCAAAAATATCTTTCTCAATGTACGTCACCAAACAATCAACTAAAAATTGATCACTAATTCTATTGCGCAATCGAGTCTTTACAGTCTTCATTGCAGAAAAAACTCTTTCCACAATTGTAGTTGAAATTGGTAAAATTAAAGCTAGGTTTATAAAGCTTATAAACCAACTGGATATAAAATGTTTTTTTCTGGTTCTCACCATTCTAATAGCAAGTTCATTAATTCCTGGTAGATTACTGAAATCTGTGCTGGATCTCACATCAATAATATAAGTCTCTAATTGATTCTCAAGAGCAAGGACTTCCACCTCTGAAAAATCACTTGGATATAGTTGAACAAGCTGAGCTAATCTTTTCTTATCAATAGATGAAAAAGAATCCATTGGACTCAAGCATGAAACACAAATAAGTAGCTCAGTAGACATTTCATTAAAATGATTATTGAGCTCTTGAAGTTGTAAATCTATAATAGAATAATAGATATCAACCCAATAATGATGCATATTTGTCACCTTTTCTACATTGCACCGAGATCTTCCATGAGAAATATACCCATCATCCATATTAATGACATTTATATCATGTTGTACAAAAAATAAGAAAACCTTATCCAACAAAGAACTCCATCATTTTCTCGCATAGATTGTAATCGATTCTTAGCTATTTTAACCAAACTCATTGCATTCACAATGTGTCTTGATCTTTTCTCTGCAATGCTAGTGATAGCTCATTAGTGATTCCCAATATGTTCTTCATCAAAATAATACAAAACACCATATCAAAAGATTGCATTGTATCTAGCAAACGACTTGCTTCACCCCTTTTTCAGACTTTGGATTCTCTATGATCAAATCAAGTACTTCAATAACAGAAGAAAACACTTTAACCAAGCTAATTAAGGTATTATAATGAGAACTCCAACATGTCTCTCTAGGACGTTTAAGAGCACTTTATTGATTTTGGCCACGACCACTTAAAAGTTTACCGGTTTCAAGTGCTTCAAAAACTTTGATCGCTTGATTTTCAATAAGAATGTCACAATGCTTGGAAGATCCTCCAACTAGATTAACAATTTCATTCACCACTATAAAAAGCAATTCAATGGAAACAATTTTTTTTTTCAACAACTACAAGTGTCAGTTAGAGTTGGTGTACAAAACAATGGATGTAAAATGCACTTTGATTTTCTTTCAAGATTAGAGTTTTAAGCCCATTGTACTCACCTTACATATTACTGGCACCATCATATCCTTGACCACGCAATTGAGAAAGACTCAAGTTATGCTTGAAAAGAAAGTCTTCAATTGCTACTTTGAGTGATAAAGTAATGGTATTAGTAACATGAACAATGCCAAAATGCGCTCAATCACTTGTCTGTCATTGTTCATATATCGTACTACTACACCCATTTGCTCTTTAGTTGATACATCTCATGCCTCATCAACCAAAATTGAAAAAAAAAAAATGAATCTTTAAGATCTTGAACAATAATCTTAGTGGTCTCAATTGCACATGCATGAACAATGCCTTTCTAAATATCTGGTGAAGTCAACTTGAGACTTCCAGAACACTTATCCAATGCAACTCTTTTAATGTCTTCATTATGATCATAAAAAAATTTTAAGATTTCCAAGAATTTCCCTTGATTTTCTAAATCTTCATATTCATCATGACCACGAAAAAGCTAGGCCTTGTCGTAAAATAAATCGAATACAATCAATGGAGGCAGTCAAACGCTTACGGTAGTCACTTCTAGCTTAATCATTTTGCTTGCTCACAATTGTTTGAATATGTTGTTGTTGATTCATTAAAACTTGACAATTGTTCAAAGCCACCGACATGCTCTCGTAACTTTTCTCCTTTTTTTTCCAATTAGTGAAACCTTCGGCAACAAAAGCATCTGAGCTTCCTGAATGTTTCTTGTTAACCATTTTAAACAAATAACAACACAAGCAATATGCCGCTTCTTTGACAATGTTATACTCTAACCAAGTAGGAAATTCATCAAACCACGAAGGATTAGATCACCGCATCACATTACCTTGCATGGTTTTCTTAAAAGTATGGTTTCGAGGTTGACATTGCCCTTTTTGCAAATATGATCTTCGAATTTGATCTCTTAAATTAGGATCATAATCAATAATAGGCTCTCATAATCCAGGATCAGAAGGAAAATTTTCTAAATCAAATTCCATGTGGCTCCTCTTTGAGCCATGATATTCAGAATCCACCATATTGTCTTCATTGTTTTTTTTGTTTGAGACATTTCTAATTTTATTGTTATTTTTTCTTGAAATACCACTCTATAAAATCTCTACATAAATAAGAATAAAAAATTAAAGTCCATTGTATTGAAATATCTCAACACAAAATTCCTATATTTAAATTTCAATTAACCAAATCCAACACAAGATCAAAGAATAATTGGAAAGGTGTGAAAGAATCTAATGATGAGAACCCTAAAATCTAAATAATGAAAAGAAAAAAAAACCTTGTTCTTAACTCTGATTGTTATACCATGTCTTAATTTTCAACCTTTAGGCCTTTTTAGATTCTTGTGCATGCATTGGGGGTAAAATGGTCATTTAGCACTAGTGGCATCCTTGCATGATTGCACAGTAGGTTGTGTGTGAAAACCAGCTGAAAACCAAGGGCAAATCAGTCTTTTGGACCCTTTTCTATTTATTTTTTATTAGAAGGGCATTTTGGTTAATCTATTGTTTAAAAAAAAACAATAGGATAAGAAGCCACCTGGTTCCCTCTCTTCCTCGCATTCTTTCTTTCTTCCTTTTCTTCCTTTATTTCTTCCATTCAGCCGAACACCCATCTTTGAAAAAAAAATTCTCCAGCGAGCTTTTCCGACGAATCAAAGCTTCTAATCTCTTCCTCTTATCCTCTTGAGCTTAGTAAGGCTAAGATCCAAGGTTGTTCTTTTTTTATTTTCCTCATATTTAATCATTTTTGAAAATCTTGGAAAACCTGGAAATACCCTATGGATTGGGTTATTTTTAGGCTCAAATCGAAGCAAGTGTCATTGTTATTCATTTGTCTGAATGTTTGTAAAGAAATTTCGTGATTTGGTGTTGTAAATCGGCAAAAAACCATTGTTTAAAACCCAACTTTACTGTAGCAATTTCTTGGATATTGTAGAATCCCGAGGTTACTGTAGCACCGGTTTTTTTTTCCCTTGTATTTCTTTGGTCCAAATTGAAGCCCTTCTTACTTGGAATTCATTGGAACTAGGTTTACTTATGTTTGAGGTCGTTTGGGTCCAAAATGACGTCGTTTTTCCTTAAAAGCCTAGAGTAAGGTTTTCATTTTTGTGTTCATTGGTTCTTGGATTCCCTGCTTGATTCTAGGTGGCGAAGCATCCTCCAAGGGGAAAAAAATTGCCGACTAGTGAGCGTGTCTCGAGGCGAGACGACTAGTTCAGTGAGTGGTTCAATTCATAATTGTATAGATTTAACAAGAGTGTTATAGTATTTGTTTATGTGTTTCATAAATGAAATTTGATGATAAATCAGATTTCATTTGATATATATATATATATAGAGAGAGATATTCTGAGCATGGAGTTATTTGGTAAAGATGATTCTAGTATACTTATACATATTTATTTTGAAAGAAGCATGTTTACATATATATATGTATTTACATGCAAATGGAATATGGTTTGATGTGCATTTTTGTATTCAAACATCGTATGGTGGATTCCTTGAGATGGAATTGAAAGCATTACATTGCGGCATTTGGTTTTGATGGTGACTATGGACTTTAGTCCGAGACTGCAGTGGGGTCCCACGGTCCGGTCTGATGGCAGGCGGGTGGGTCAACCCTGAGTTTACCCTAGTCAAGAGTTGCTCGGAGCCATTAACAGGGGGTCCTTTTATGTGAGAAACCTGGGGTTCCCACACGAGGATCTCAGTGGCCAACACCAAGGAAGGCAGCATATTGAATTTTAAAAGTTTTAAAACACCTTGGTGGTCCCATAGCTAATCGCGGCCACGATTAGCTCGGGAATTGTTTGAGGCCAGCCTGTATTTTGAGCCAGTGCTCAATGTGTTAGAAATGTTTTATTTGTACTATTTCTAAATCATTGTATTAACTTTCAATCTATTGAATACTTGGAGCTACTTTTTTATATTATTATTGTGGTAATTACTATTTGAAATACTTTACTAATCTGTTATATCTATGTTGTCACCACTCACTGGGTAACATCTGTTACTCACCACTCTCCTTTCTTCTTTCTCAGACTGCAACGTTGGACTGGGTTGTACTGGGCAGGCAGTAGACTAACCTACCTTTTCTCCTTGTCTAGGTTAGTTTGCAGTATGCATGTAAACTTTATGGATCCACTAGACTTGACTTTTGTGTAATGTTCCTGTATTTGTACATTCTGGTTGTATTTGGAACTCTGGCTGGTTTTGTTGTGGATTTTGTCTTCTAGTTTAGTAGGTGTGATAGCAGGTTTGTTTTGAGCCTTACGATGACTAGGAGGTGGGACTCTATAGGGTCCACTCCTTGTTGTCGTGGTGATTGCCACTTGCCCGGCTAGGGTCGATGCGTGACGCTAACTAAAGACAAAGATGAGAGAAAATGAGAGATAGTGTACCAAATCCCAGAGGCTGGAGCTCAATGAGCTCATGGTGATGACTGATGAGTGATGAGGGCTAGTAATCAATGTGAAGATAAGAAACAAATGCCCAAAGATTAATATAGATGAGATGAGAGCGTGACTAATTGAAGATGAGAACTTTATTCTTAACCCTAATTGAAGACAAAAAATGAGAGAGATAACGTACCAAAATGGTGGTGATGATTGATAAGGGTGAGAAATTAAGGTGAAGATGAGAAACAAATGCCCAAAGATTCTTATGGATGAGACGAAGCATGACTTCATTGGCTTTCTCTTCCAAAGACTCTCAAAGAGAAAAGTAAAGGGTAACTGATAAATATTTATGTTTTGTGACTTGTGAGGATGAACATGTAAATATAATTTTATAAGAGCGTATATATAATTATATATTTTTATATGAGTGAAAATACAAATATTCCTATCATAACTTATAATAAATAAAAATAAAAGGGTGACAAATGCAATATTAAAAAAATATATTATATGATATGATAAAAAAAAACTTAAAAAGATAATAAATTTTTTTCAAAACTAAAGGGGGGCAATTACCCCCTTCTTATATAGGTGGCTCCGCCACTGACCACCAACTAAACGCTACCCTACGGCAAAACCTCTATAAAAGAATTCCGTTGAAACTAAAATAACCATTATTTCATAAAAGTTATTTATGAATAATTTATTAACTTATGATAAATAAATATTTATTAATTTGGAGGGAGTTTTTACATTTTATAGGATTAGAAAAAAAAAACATAGAGAAAATTACATGTAATGAGGGACTTTCTCCAATTTTTCATCAAAATAATTTAAAAATTAAAAAATGGTCAAAATTCCTATAAGAATTTCGAAAGTCATAACTAAAGCCTTGTATTCACAGTAACATAAAAGAAATAAATCTTGGAATTGATGGTAAGCTTAATTTAAACTATTGTAAATAAGTCATAATTATACGTGGAATATAGTTTTCAATTTAATGACTATAAAATAAAGTGCATTTCAAAATTTCACTAAATTTATAAATAATTATCATTTTTTATCTTTAGATTTTAAAATATTAATTTATATTTTCGTCCGATACTAAATGGTTTTAAAAAAATTATTATGTTATGTATTTAATAAGATTATTAAATTAGAGTAATAATATTTTTTATCGAATAGATTTTCAAATAGGTTTTACGAATGACGTGAATGCCAAATTAGCATCATGTCAGCGTCCACTGATTCACGTCATTCTTTCTTTATCTTTTTTTTTAAAAAAAAATAATTTGTCTTTATTATTTAAATTTTAAATTTAAACATTTAATTATAAATGATAAACTGAAAACTCTTCCTATAAATCTTAAAGTATAGATCACAAACCCCCGTAGAGGTTGTGGTTTACTCTTTGGGTTTAGGGCATATGATTTAGGGTTTAGGATTTAAGATTTTAGGGTTTAGTATATATTATTTAGGGTTTAAGTTTTTAGATTGTTAGATATAGATTTTGTAGTATTTGGGTTTAAGATTTTAGATATGGTTTTATAATTTTTTTAAAAATTAAGAATTTAGGAATTTTTAAGATTTAAAGTTGAAGTTTATATAAAAAAATAATAACATTCAGAACGATGATGTGGATAGGAAGTTGGCATCCGTGTCATTCAGAAAACTTATTCAAAAAATCTATTTAGTAAAAATATTATCGCTCATTAATTTAACATGTTGACCTACTGGGAATAGATATTATTTAATCGAGGTTTTATTGTATCTCGTTGAAGTCAGTGAGCTAATGCAAAACTTTCATAGAGTTGGGCAATATTTTGGCTTCCATTTGGCCCTTTTTTCACAACATCTCTTATGCTTTAAAAATTATTAACTTTATTCTAATATACAATAAAAAATGAAACTCTAAAAGTGTGTGATGCATAAATTTTTATAACCAGGAAGTGAAGCTCTGGAGGAGAAAATAAAAAGAAATTTTTTGAGAGGAAAGCCATAAAACCGGGGCATTATGGTCATTTCACATCTTGGGTTAAAAAACCAAACTCATGGTTATTGGTTAATTATGATCAAGTGTAAGTCATTCATCATACTAACTCAAATTGACAAAGTTTTACAATGAAGATGAATACTTAATATAGTTATATGTAATTAGGAAAAAATCAGGCATATTTTTCAAAATTAAAAATTTCATTGAGCTATATATATATATATATATATATATATATATATATATAAGTTTATATGTAAAAAAGAAAATTTCATTGAGCTATATATATCTTTATTATTAAAAAAACAACACTATGCTTTACATTAGTGAATAACCCACTTAACTCATCTTATAAGTGATTTATGAAACCTCATTTGTCAATTGTCAAATCCTTGACTTCCAGTTTATGGCAATGTTTTAATAACCGGACCGGTTGTCAAACCGGTTAAGCAACCGGTTCCGGTCCAACCGATTGAACCGGCCGGTTCAACCGGATTTAATTTTTTCAAATAAATAAATATTTAAAAAAATTTAAAAAAACATTAAAAAATAAGTAAAAAAATAATTTCAAAAAAATAAAGAAAAAAATAATAAAAAAATACAAAAATTACATATTGCAAATTTAAATTACCTTTATAAGGTCATAAAAGTTTTAACTTTACATAAAAATTAAAATTTTTCAAAAATACAAATATACAAAAAAATACAACTATACAACAAATATTGAAAAAAATAAAGAATTAAATAAAAATATAAGTCTACAAGTATACAACAACAACAATAATGATTAAAAAAATTAAAAACCAAAACCCGTTCAAATATTTGGTTTAACACTTTAACTTTAATGAGTTTAATTATTGATTAGTGTAAAAATTATAAGTTAATCATAATAAATTAATAATAATAAATTATAATATATTGATATTTTTTTATGCATTTTGTTTTTTTATGACTTTTTGTCTTTTTAAAAATTTGGACGGAGTTAATTAGTTTATTAACTTGATATAAGTTTTTTTAATTATAAAAATAAATTAATTAAATAAATTAATTAAATCAATAAATTAACTGGGTCCGATCCAACCGGTTCATCGGGTTCACCGGTTGAACCGGTTGAACCCGGCCGGGATCCGAGTTCTTTTAGTATATATTACTAACCGGACGGTTTATCGGGCTCGGTTCCCTGTTGAACTGGTTGAACCCAGGCCGTCCGGTCCGGTTTTTAAATCATTGGTTTATGGTTGTGGAATTTGTCTTATTAATAAAAACAATGTATATTAATTAATATTAATATTAATATTAATATTAATATTAATATTAATATTATTAGTACTTAGGCATTTTAACAGTTTTTTTGTTTAAAAATATACCAACTTGTAGATATAATTTTTTTTATTATTATTATTAGCACGTACAACCATCTAAAAATAATCCCATATGGATGCCACGGACTATATATGGAAGTCACTTTCTATGCGACACTCTATTTTTTTATTTATTTATTTTATAACAAATGTGGATAAGGCATATCAAAGATATACACATACAAAAAATTAATATATTAAACTATTTATATTTAACACGGTTTAAATTCGCCTTCTAAACAAAGACACAAACACCTTACGCAGAAAATTCGGTACTAATAAATCAAAAAAAATTTAGCTTTTTTGCAACATGTTGTTTAGCATTAATTACTGACTTGCTTTAAAAAACAAAATCCTAATACTTATTTTATAATTATAAAAGTTTTAATTTAAAAAATTGTTTTCTCCAACTCAATTCATTTTAGTGGTAGACGTAATTCCTCAAAGGATTAGTTGAAAAAAAAAATTATTTGAATTCAATCTTTATTTTTTATAAAGTAGAGAAATCATATGAAAAAACCATATAAAATATAAAATTAATATTTTCAACATACTTATATTTTTATTTTGTGTAAAGATGATGTTTGAACTCGTCTTCCCAACAATAATACGAATAGCCTACGCAGAAGACCATGTGTCAATAGGCTAAAAAGTCATCAATTTTTTTCTTGTTTTTTTCAATTAGCAATGTAAGTGATTTGTATTATTGTCTCTATTTTTAATACATATTTTAATAAATAAATATTTACGTAATTTTAAATATTCCTTAAATCATTGACCTTGTTCAAAAATATATCTCACTTCCAATGCTATATTCTAAATAAGTTCACTTGAATTAGAAATATTTTATCCTCTTGTTTCCACTGGTACTAGCAGAAAATCAACATTCAACTTGCTATTTTATTGTTTCTGGTGTCGGCTAATTGTGTGATAGTTTTATATAACCCCTTGCAATTTTAAAAATTAGATATAAAAACTAGAACCTAATGTAACTTGTTATAAACTTCATGCATTTAAATCCCAAAATCATAAATAATAATAATAATAATAATAATAATAATAATAAATAAGCAAACAAATTTCCGAGAAGTATATAATAAAATACTAACACTATTGGCATTGGTGCTTCAACCAATGGTGGAGCCAAAAACCATAGACATGGGTGGTAAATGAAACTTAATAAATCAAAGTTTAAATATAATTAAAATTATATAATTTTTTTTAAAAAAATATTTTACATAAATAAGTACTACAAAGTATCAACAAAAGTAAATACATAATTGACCTCTACGAGTTTTAATATTTTGAAAATAATGAATAATTGTTTTATGATATATCTATACAATTAAAGATATCTTTCTCAATGTATGACACCAAGCAATTAGCTAAGAATTGATCACCAATTCTATTACTTAATTGAGTTTTCACAATCTTCATTGCAATGAAAACCTCTCCGCAACTGCAATTGAATTTAGTAAAAGTAAAGTTAAAGTTAAGACATTAAATAAATAAGCAAATATTAAATAAATTTAATTTCAATCAAACCAAAGTCATGGCTTCCTTATTTGATAAGATGAGACTCAAGTCTCATTTTATTTTTAGTTAATAAAAAATTAAGGCGGCCAATTGTAAAATAGATAGAGAATAATTCACTCTCATTATTGGGCCGGGTTGGGCCACCCAAATTTGAAATATGAAATCCATGGCCTTAGCTCTTTTAATCAATTATTGGATTGGGCCAGGATCGGCTCGTTAGAATTGGCTCAAATCGGGCCCGTTGTTATTTTCTTTGTTAATTTTACTTTATTAAACTTTGTAATAATTTGATAATAAAAAATTAAATCAAATAATTTTATTAATTGATTAGTATTATTATATTTTTACTTGAGAAATATATTGCATCACTACAATATAAGTACATATTATATTAGCACATTCTCATTTGTCAATCATATGCAATTTTGTTCCATTCTACATAAAATTCGACCTCTATGTACAATGATCAATGAAATACAACCATTTTCCAAAATAAATCATGGAGGAAGTTGTTGGTTGGCATTACATTGACTCATGAGATTGGTCCATGATAATTAATCACTTAGCTAATTAGCTTCCTATGGGCTTATTTCAATCAATTTATCAATTGTGATATTTTTTAATTTTTATTATTAATATTTAGTAATAAATCCAATGAGCCAGATCATGGGTCGGCATGTTGGATCAAGCCAAAAAAAAGTCCAAAAGGGGCTGGACCGCAGGCCGGTCCATCACTTAAAAATGATATCCATATCCAATCCAAGGTTTATTTGGGTCGGGCTTAGACTGGTCCGTCAAACATTGACTTTGAATCAGGTTTGGATCCAACTTGGGCCAAGCTTGGGCATGTCCGTAAGCCTTGGGCCAAATAACGAGAGTCAAGAATAATTAGTATATCGACTAATTAAATTATTATTAAATAGATTTAATATCAAATTATAATTGCCCCATTCTCCACCATGTGGCTTTGCCTCGACGGCCACTATTGTCCTAGTACGATCTTGATCAGACAATTTTTATTAAAATACTGTGTATCCCACTTTTTTACTATGAAACTATTTTTATAGTACCATGCATGGACACTGTTTACAGGTTAAAGCAAATAGATGTTTTGTAGCTGTTATATTTGAATCAAATGGCTCAAAAATGAATTTTTAATAGAATTCATAGGTCAATTCTAGGTACGTTTGTAGAAAGATGCGCCCACTACAATATATATATATATACATATATATACACATTCATAGGTCAATTTCCACTTTAATACAAAATAGAAAAATTTATTTATAAATCCTTACAAAGTTTTATTTTTCCTTTCAAGTCCCTTTGACATTTGCACTTCCCAGCCGTGACATCTGTCACTCATTTTTCTCGTAATGGCAGAAATGCCCCTCTTTTCCTCCCTTTTTCTCTTCTTCTTCTTCTTCTCTTTGTTGTTGTTCTTCTTCTTTGCCTCCTTTTTGTTGTTGTGGGAGGTATTCTAAAAGAAGATGTTCGGCAAAAAGATGGTGGTTATAAAGAACATGACGAGGAGCTTCGCAAAAGTTTCCTCTATTCCGAACTTGCCTGAATAAGTCTAAATAGATTATCTTTGATGGCATTGTGATACTGGTTGTGCATTTTGTTTAGGTAGGCACACTCAAAGTCAGATGAGTCATTCTCGTACCTGAAGGAGACAATGTCTCCCACTCAAGGGATGCCCATAATGACTGCGCCAGCATGCTATCTCCAATCTTGAACCATTAGAGACACTGCCGAAAGTCAGAATCTACACAAAAAGAGAAAGAAGATATTTTACACAGGAAAAAATGTATATTATACAGAAAAATCTAAAAACCCCAAATAATACACATGAAAGCCTAAAACCCATTATCGTTCTAAACACCGCAGAAATTCGGATTCTACACAGGAAAAAAAAAATACACACGAAAAACACACAATAACTTCTTTTTACTTTTTGCTTGGTTTTTGGCTTGCAGAAAGGCTCACGAGTTTGTGGGAACTTCGGTTGAAAGCCGAGAGTGCCAAGAGAACTCCGATTAATTGGCAACGTCTCTTGAAGAAAATTGTCGGCCAAAGAAGAAGGAGAAGAAAAATGGAAGTTGAACAAGGGTTTTTGTAGGAGAGAGTGCAAAGAGAACTTCTGTTGGCAAAGTCTCGAAGAAAGTCGTGAAGAATGGAAGTTAAACAAGAGGCGAGAGGTCATTTCCGCGGCCACTTAACTGCACAGTCATCTCCATTACTGGCATCTAGACTTAATGGGGATTTTATTGAAAAAGAGGGATCTATGAGGGATAAGCAAACTTCAAGGGTTTTTAGGGTATGTGCAAACTATAGAGAGACTTATAGGTAATTATCTGTACAAAATAACTACAAAAATATTGTAACTTATTAGATAATAAAATTCAACCATTCATCTTACAAACTTAAACATCATTTATCTATTTATTTGATAAAGACCTAGTTTTACTTTTAAACATCATTACATCAGTAAGACTTTCTCAGACTAAAAAATCCAAGTCCTTTTCCATTACAATAATCCCAAAGATGATACCAAGAATAAATCAATTTGTTGAAATTTTTCCCTACAAGAAACAAAAACTGTCTTGCTACTTTCTTTAATAAAAAATTTAATAATAATGAGTATTAAATTTCAAGTAATGATAACATCAATTAGTAGTTATTATCTCTAAAATTTACTAATTATTACACTAATTAGATTAAGGATAAATTAGCTATGTTGGTTGGGATAAGGATAAATTTGCCTCAGGGTACTGAAGTTTAAATTTATATTTTAAGTAATTTTGATTATATTTTAAATAGTAAGTAATATTTATTATTTACTAAAATAATAATAAAATGTATAAAATAGCATATTTATATCCCAAATTTATGTCAACGTTGATAAGAAGATACAAATTAGAATAGAAATACAATCATATTAAATTTACCGCATCTTAATTAAGATAAGATTTATCTCTAAATAAATAAATATATATATTTCAAATTTATTTTATATCTCAAAAAATAAGTTCCAGGAAGTAATCGGATACAGGTAAGAATGCATTCATTAATCATTAATAAAATATCAAACAAAAACAAAAAGAAATATACTTCAGAATGCAAAATTTATTCCATATATTAATTAACCGTATAAAAGTTGCACATTAAATATTTTAAATTTATCCTTAATTTCATTTTTTTTTGTATTTATTATCCAAATCCATAACCAAATAAAAAATTAAAATTATTATTATTTTTTTAATAATTATTAAATGAGTTTGGTGGGTCAATTGAAAGCGTGCTTTGAACTTTGAAGACATTTGAGTCGGAGCCACATCATCTGGGGCCCACTTCTCAGCTGTTAACAGAACCAGAGATTTTTTTTTCCTCTCATTTCCCAACTCCGCGCGTTTTTCAGTTGGACTTCCACGCCAGCACTGACTCATTCTTTCTATTTATTTCTAATTTTTTTAAATCCTCTTAATTAACATCTAATTAATATTTAATCTATTCTTTATCTATTAATCCTTTATCTTTTTTAAAAAAAAAACTCTGTTTTTTTCCTCTCCTATAAATACTTCCTCAACATCCAAACTCAATACACAAACACAAAGAAAAAGTAGAAGAAGAAGAAGATGACTATTGTGATTGAGCAACCACTCAATGGTTTGTTTTCTTATTTGTTGATTTTTTTAATATGTTTTTAATTTTGTTTTTTTTTTCTCAAGTGTTTTTTTTAAAAAATTGGTTTGTTTAGAAGCTGGAAGGGAGGAGAAGAGTCTTGTTTCTGGTGACTTTGTTTTAGATGGAGGTTTTGTTGTTCCTCAGATCAACTCTTTTGGGCAAACTTTCAGGTACATTTTTGAATAAAACAGGTACATTTTTTTTTTCTTTCTAAATTTTATATTTTGTATTTTGTTTCTGTTGATAATTAATGAATTAATGAATTTTGTAGGGATTATGAAGCTGAATCAGAAAGGAAGAAAACAGTGGAGGAGTTCTACAAGAACAACCACATTAATCAGTGTTATGAATTTGTAAGTCTTGTTTAAAGTAAAAATAAAAGCAACGCCAAAAACAAGCTCTGAAATTTTATTTTTATGCAACAGGTGAAGAAGATGAGAGAAGATTATGGGAAATTGAATAGAGTGGAGATGAGCATTTGGGAATGCTGTGAATTGCTTAATGAGTTTGTTGATGAAAGTGATCCCGATCTCGATGAACCACAGATTGAACACTTGTTGCAGACTGCTGAAGCCATTAGAAAGGATTACCCTGATGAAGATTGGCTTCATTTAACTGGTCTTATTCATGGTACTAATATTTTTCACAAAATCTTCTTCTTCATTTTAGTATTTTTTTTTTTAATATAATTCTGTGTTTGTGTTCTTATGTAAAGAATAATAATATGTTTAACAGATTTAGGAAAAGTTCTTTTGCATAAAAAATTTGGAGAACTTCCTCAATGGGCAGTTGTTGGTGATTCATTCCCTGTTGGTTGTGCATTTGATGAATCAAATGTTCATCATAAGGTTTGGTTTCATTCAATTCAATCCAATTCAATTAATTCACTTATTTATAGAACACAATCTCTGAATTTTGTTTGTTTGGTTGATGAATTGCAGTATTTTAAGCAAAATCCAGATTTCGGTAATCCGAAATACAACACTAAACTTGGAGTTTATTCTGAAGGATGTGGACTTGGCAATGTGTTGATGTCTTGGGGACATGATGATTATATGTATTTGGTAATAGTTTTATGATATTCATCGAAAATTCGATATGTTTGTTAATGTGAATGTGAATGTGAATGTAATTTTTTTTTTTCATTGATTAATTACTGCAGGTGGCTAAAGAGAACAAAACAACTCTTCCTTCTGCTGGGCTTTTCATCATCAGATATCATTCGTTTTACCGTAATTTTTCTGCAAACTTAATTCACATCAGTAAAAAATAATAAAATTACATGAATTTTGTTACTGATATTGCTTAATTTTTCTGTTCATGTGTTTGTGTTTCAGCATTGCACAAACATGGAGCTTATAGTTATTTAATGAATGAAGAGGACAAGGAGAACTTGCAATGGCTGCATATTTTTAAGTGAGAAATTATTATTTATATATGTAATTAATTGTTTTGTATGGAAAAAAAAATTAATCTTTTAACTGATAATTACCATTTAATTGCAGCAAATATGATCTTTATAGCAAGAGTAAGGTTAGAATTGACGTGGAGAAGGTGAAGCCATATTACTTATCTTTGATTGAAAAGGTTAGTAATTTTAATTTAATTTTTAATGCTGTAATTATATGTGTTCTTTCTAATTTTATTTTTTAAATATTTTTAACAGTATTTTCCGGCTAAGCTGAGGTGGTGAAGAAGAGAACATTGGATCATTCTTCAATAAGAGACTCAATGATTGATTGATTGATTGATTGATTGATTGATTATAATCATTATCAAGTTATGTAATCTGAATATATATTTTGTATTTCAATGAATTATCTCAATAATGATCAAAGTTTCCATTTGATTAATTATGCTTTTATGGGTGTTTTCATTGCAAGCAAGCCTGTGTTGATTTTATTCATGGATTTTTATTGTTGGATTTTAAATTTCCCATTTTCTGATTTTTTTAAATATAATTGGATTTAAAATTTCACATTTTTATAGTGCTTTTTAAAAGTATTGTAATTTTTCCATATAAAAAATAAAAAATTACCCACTTAAAATGGAATATCATCCATATTTTTTTACAAAATTAAAAAAAATAAAAGTTTGCACTTGGTGGCATAGACAAACAAAACATAAAATATTCCTTATGTTGGTTTTGGTCGCTGACGTGTAGTCCTGTAGGATGCGTCATTTTTAGTATGTTTATGATCTATTTGTCGTAGAGGGAAGGACCATTTCGTGGATCCTAAAACTTATCTTTTTGGAAGTCTAAACTCCTCTTAATTGAGGGTAGACTTAGATTATAAAACTCATCATATTGGCAGTCTAATCTTTTCTTAATTGGGGGTAGACTTACCCTAATTAACTTGGTGTTATCTGCAATACCTACCCACTAGATGTCTATCTACTTGGGTCATTAAAGCAATTGATTGCATTCGAAGGAATTTTCTTTAGTTTAGGGTTAATATAGACAAGTCTAGTAGCAAGTTGGCCGGATGGAGGAGCATATGTAAACCTTAGGGACTTGCTTGGATGAGGTGAAGAAAAGTTTTGTAAAGCAAGGTAGAGTAGGGAAAGTAAGGTAAAATAATATAAAAGGAGGTTTTAAGTTATACTTTGTTTGGATTGAAAGTAAGGTAAATGAAGGTTATCAAACCTCATAGTGTTTAGATTGAGGGTAATAGAATGTAAGGTTTTATATGAAAATTACTAAAATGCCCTTAAAGCTATAAATTATATTTTATTCTAATTTTACACATAAAATATTTTTTTTTGTTAATTAAATATTCTTATTTAATAATTTACAATATTTTACTATTTTATTCCAATATAGAGCTATATATATCATGATTTTACAAAATAATATCATAAAAACCCTCCTACAAAATTACACATCATAAAAAATGAAAACACACACCAACATAACAAAACAATGAAAAAATTATAAGCAACCATTAAGAATACAACACTCTCCCTAACAAAACAAATGAAAAAACACAAACCAATAAAAAACAACAACTCATTCAACTCCTTTCACAATAATATCCTTTCACAATTATGAAGCATTATTTATCACAAAAAAATACCAAAGTAAAAGAAAAAAAAATTGAAGCATAGTTATTTCCAAAAATAAAAAAATATGATCCCATAGACATCACTAATTTCGTCTTAATGTTCGAATAGAAAACATCTACCGGATGAGTTTTTGCTCGAGGAAAAGAAAAGGAAATCATCACTGATGTCCAAATAAAAATTAAGCTTAAGGCTATACAGTTGGACTTGGAAATTATTCAACTCACAAACTTCTAAGTATGAGTTTTTCTTGGCAATCTTGCAGTTTGCAGTTTTTGGTTCTATAGTTACAATTGGAGCAATGTTAGGTGCAGTCACAAGCTAGATTAGCCCCTTTTATAGATGCCAATGGTTTAATGGCATTGTTGCATGTTCTGCATTGATCTCAAACCAGACCAGACAACCAACATAATATCAGATACATATATATAGTCTTTATGCTTATGACCTACTAAAGAGTGACATCTTATAGCACTAGTATAATAGTTGCAATTGAGGTTAATGGGATATTGATATAGCCAAATTATTTAACTTGTTTTGTCTCTCCTTGATGAATCAAGTCAATTTCATACATGCTACCTAGAAATCATTTGCATTTGGTGAATGACTGTCTGAATTTCCTGGAGCCTGTGTTATAAATTAGAATTTGTGCTGCCTTCATTAGGTCATTTAGGATTGGGACTTGGAGATCAAAGCAAAGAACCCATGATAACCTCTTTTCATATTTTTTTGCTAGATTATCAAGTGTAAGTTATCTATACAATGGAAAGTTTAGTAATATCCTTACAATGGAAAGTTAGTTTTAATTTTGAGAAAGTTACTTGTGCATATTCTGTGAATATTTCATATAACTATAATCAGCTTCGAATTCAATGTATGTGTAAAACTGTCTTTTATAATCTTTTCATTTCAGATGAGCATAGCAGAGAGCCCTTGACATTTATTGCTGCACAGGGACTAGACCAGCCAATCAAGCCCATTTCGAACATAGGCAATGACTATGTAAATGAGCTCATGTTTAATCAAAATCAATAATACATTGGCTTTTTTTTTAACTGTTTTTGTTTGATGCTGGGTGAGGAAAGTTCAATGAAGCCATTAATTTAGGCTTTTAGTTGCATTTATAGAACATAGAGGCGGTGGTGATGTAAATAAATCCGATTACTTCACACAACATATGTTTTGATGCAATTTATAAGCTTTCTGATTTATTCCATGGAGTAGACTAATATTTTAACAACACAAACCTCAATTTATAAGCTCATATAAGAGAACAACTGAAGAAAAATGAAAGTGATTCAAGAAAAAGTCCAGCCACATGTTTCAACAGAGAAGATAAAGACAGGACAAAGCAAGATCATCTTGCAATAATTCAAGACATGATCAATGAAACCAAAACAATAAAAAGAGAAAGAAACTCACTCAAAAAGCTCACCAATTTCTTTCTGAGATGCGAACCAGAGTAGTCACTTGGAATTTACAGAAGAAAAACCTGCAACACAAGGTACCAAATCAAATGATGCACCACAGAGCAAACAATGAAGTTATAAAAACACATCTGGAAAGCTTTTGACCTTGGAAGACTTCGATCAAGTCAAGGGAGAACTTTGTAGAGGAAGCGCCGGATCTGAGATTCTTCAAAGATGAAATTCGTTGATATGGAGGAGGAAGCTGGAAATGGTTGCTGGAAACCCTACCAGCAAATGTATATGGGGGCAGGCATATAATTAATTGATTTCAAAAGGGGCATTTTGGTCATGGAAAAATTTCAACCCTCCAAAACCCCATTTTGGAGGGTTGGAAATGGGGGTTAGATGGAGGTTTTTCAACCCTCCATTCAGTGGTGGCGCCAGGGTGTAGCGAGGAGGGACATCCGCCACACCCTCCGCCGGAAAAAAAACCTTAAGGATTGAGTTGTGTAGCAGACGGGGTCTAATAATCACTATATAGCATCTAGACTTCATGAGAAACAAGTCTCTTATTCACATCAAAATGAAATTCTCTCTCTACAAACCAGGAAAATTCGACAAAGAGAGCTATCTCATAAAAAACTTGAGAAAAACTTAGGAAGAACAATAAAACACATAAAAAACATTAACTAACTGTTCTCTAACTTTATATTAAACAAACTTTGATCACCAAAAAGAAACTAAAAAAGGCTGAGTCATTACTCCACGCGTCTGCACCAGACCAGCTCCACCGCTCTTCATCCATCCACTTGCCTTGCCTCGAACTAAAGCTATCCATCCATGATGATTTAATCTCAGCCGTCCATGCTTCTCTTCATTCTCTTTTCAGTAGTTGCCTCAAACTAATGCCATTCCACTTGATCAAATTCATCACAGCCCTTGATTGATTCCCGGTCACAACTCAAAGAACAAAACGACCATTCAAACACCTGAAAAGACCGTATTACCCTTCTAATCAAAACTAAAGACACCAGGACAGCAGCAGTAACTGCAACTCAGCTTCTCTTCATCAATTCATCTGCAAATTCACTTATGCTTCAATCACAGCTGACAATCATGTAGAGTCACGAGTGGTAGCCTGGTAGCAGGCTAGCAGCAGCATATGCATGAGCACCATTCATTGCTACTTTGTGATGGTTTAGCTTATAGGATAATTAATGAACTATTTTTTTTCTCCATATCTATCTATTGATGGCAAGAAGTTATGCTATAAATAAGGCTAATTACTAATTGGATTTATGTTATGTGGTCCATGTGGATCAGTCATCACTAACTGGTGCTGGCATAGCACATCACATGTTTGTAGAAATGCCTCATAGGGTCATTCATATGAGACTCATCACTAACTAGTGCTGGCATAGCACATGTTCGTAGAAATGCCTCATAGGGTCAGTCATATCACATATGAGCTATTAGCCTATTAGGCTATTACCACTTTGTAATTGTAGTAACTTGTCTCCTTATATTTTGTACTCATGCATTATTAGAATGAAAGGCAACCATTTAGAGATTTAGCATTAACTCATTGTGTTTGTTTTTCAAAAAAATCTCATCTCCTGGATTTGATATCAAGATTTGCCTTTGCACATAGAAAGATTGGCCATATTGGTAAGTGTTTGTTTAATTGTTTTTTTAGAATTCCATCACCAGATATGTTGTTTTTGATTTTTTGACTTCTAGTTTTTCATGTAATATTTTGTCAATTGACTTCACCATCAGATTCTTGGAGGTTTTACATCTGTTTGCATGCTTATGATCTTTGATTTGTTTATTTAAATGCATTGATTGTAAATAGTTGTTATTGTTATTAATAGGAATTACAAAAATGAAAAAGTATTTCATGCCAATAAACCCGAGTCCTTCATCAACTCCCGAACCATCAAATACGAATAATGAAACTCCTATTGACCAAGCTAGTGGAAAAAGACCTCGTGTAGAGGTAGAAGTTTCCAATAATGATATAGTTAGTGATCCGGGCTTGAGAAATCCAATTGATAGCTTTCCCTTAGAGATGAGGGATACATTGAGAAGGAGATACTTAGCTAAAGGGCCTTGTCAACCAATTGGGCATCAATTTTCCTCAAACTAATAAAAGGAGGTTTCTCCCTAATTGGTTTAAAAGATTTGCTTGGCTAGAGTATAGCGTTTCCAAAGATTCTACAAGCCAAAGATCAAAACATAGCCACTGATGTTCGTATGGTTGAAGCATTGAAATGCAAGTTACATGCATATAGAGAAAATGGTTGGGAAAATTTGTTGAAGGAAACCACTGAATTCTGTCTAAAGCATAAAATTAAAGTACCAAGCATGGACGAAATTATCGAAAGCCGTCGTATTACACTTGTTGATGGAGAACCAATGACTTATATTCATCATTTCCATGTGGAAATCTTTGCAACGGTATTTCATTCTATTTTCATTTTCTTATAATTGATAAATATGTATGTTATTGGTTTTTATACTTGAAATGAATTGTGTTTTAAATATGGTAGGTAATTGATGAGGTTGCTGAAGAATTGAACAATCGTTTCAATGAGGCAAACACTAATTTGCTTAAGGGTGTATTGAGACTTGATCCTTCCAACAACTTTGCTCGTTTTGATCATCATGAAATACTCCATCTTGCTAGATTATACTTTGAAGATTTCTCTACTGCTGAGCTAGCTGAGCTTCACTACCAACTTGAACTCTACATTGATGTTGTAAGAGGTGTTCCAGATTTCTATAATCTTGTTGATGTTGGAGCTCTTGCAATAAAGATGGTGAAGCATAAATATCATATTTGTTTTCCTTTGGTGTATCGACTCATTGAGCTAGCATTGGTGTTACCAATTGCCACAGCTACTGTTGAGAGATGTTTTTCAACAATGAATGTTGTGAAGACCGATTTGCGCAACTGACTTGCAGATGAACTACTGTCAGATTGTTTGGTGTGTTACATTGAGAAAAAAATATTCATTAGAATTGATGAAGAAACAATTATGCAACGGTTTCAAAAGTTGGCATCTCGCAAAAACTATTTGAAACCTCTCAAAGGTTCCGGTGCTTGGAGTACTCCATTGGTTAGGAAAAATTAGTTGTTATTCATACACTTGTGTATAATAATGAAGTTTTTCTGAATTAATTTGACTTTCTTGTTATTGAATGGATCAATTAACTTTTGATATGTTTTTATATATTTTTGTTTCATGTTTGTATGCCAAATTTTTTGTTGACCGGTCGGAATGTTTATTCGGCGGCTGGAAATTTTTTTTCCATCAACTTTTGCCCCACCCTCTGACGAGTCCTGGCACCGTCACTGCCTCCATTTAACCCCCAACTACCATACCTTCCATGTAAACTTGGATACAAGCAAAGGTTGGATAACAACCTTCCCTTACAAAACCTCCATCTACCGCCTCCCAAGCAAAGCCTTAGGAATAAAGAGGTTAGGGTATCTTAAACTTGAAGATTTCAATAATGCATTGCTTGGTAAATGGTGGTGGAAGATCCTGACAGCTATTGTAGTAACCTCAGGAACAATGATAGAGGAGCATATGTAATTGTGTGGGTCTCAAGTGGTCCGTTTCAACTACTATCATAGTAATTAGCCCTAGAACCTTTTTATATAAAAAAACCCTAAATGTATTTTGTTTAGTTGGAGCATGATCCTAAAATGCCTTTCAGCCTTTAAGACTTGTACTACCCCAATCTTATGAGACGGGGTATCCATCCTTTTCTAGATGGATGGTTGGATTGAGGGTAGTGTACCTATGAACATTTGTTCTAAAGCCTTCAGGAGTGCAATTCATCCACTAGGCACCATCAAAGATTGCATGGCCTTATTGGACCTTACCGTCCAGAGATTCCATGCCTCTTGCCTCGAGTTAACCCACAGGATCTCAGGGGGTCCGTTGGACAACAATGATTCTAACTAGTGGGGTGTCTAATCTCAAATGGATGTTTCATGGTTTAATCTTTTTATTAGTTTCTAAATGATGGTGGGCTAATTATTTTGCTATGTGACCCCTTATTTTTTTGGAAGAGTGGTTATCCCTCGCAAAGTTAATATTTTTGTTTGGCTAGCCTGGAAAGCCGGATCATTGTTGGAGAACCCAGCTAAGAGGAGATCTAATAGATTATTGATTGCTATATTTTTTTTTATCACTTAGACATTGAATTGGCATGCTATCTATTCATCCATTGCCCCTTTGTGGTACGGGTTTGGAATCACTTTGGGTCCTCACTTGGATTATCACTTATAGTGGGTTATGGCAACTTAACCTTCAATCCCTGAATCGGAAATGTGGGACTTCTTTGCTAGGGTCATTCTTTGGAGTACCTAGCTTGAGAGTAAAGCATGTTTTCTTAAACAACAAAATGATTCACATCTTTTGATTTTCAGCAATATTAATCACATGTTCTTTTTATGGATGTTTGCAATTCATGAGGTAAAGAAAGTGAAACTGAATGGCTCAATCTTGACGATTAAGAGAAACTTGGAGTTCTTGGGGTCCCACACCAGCAAAGCGAGTGATCTTTCGAAGAACCACCGTCCAACCTAGGTATAGGCGATACCTGGCAAATCGAAGTATGCAGCCTTGGAGTGACCCCCTTCCCCAATCTGCCTGCATGGTGTCATTTTGATGATAGTCTTATATCTGGTCCTCTTTTTGATGTTTCCTTAGTCTTGTTTAACCCATTGCTAGTGGATGTGTCCGATGATTTACCCTTGCGTGGTGTCATGAAGCTTGTTTGCAAAGCTTGTTTATAAAGCTCGTTTATGAAAAATAGAACCTATATATTCACAAATAATATACTTATCCATTTTTTACATCAAAATAAATCATCTATTGCAATAAATAAATTGAAAATATGAAATGACAAATTCAAACACAATCTTGAGATAAACAACAACATAGAATCCAATACAAGTAATTCATCCATATTGAAATAACAAGCATTTTGTCCATAATCACTTAAATAACAAAGCATAAGAACACTTGAGCCTTCCTTGTAAGCAAACTCATCATACCCCAAACAGACTCACAAGTCTAAGCATCTTGACAAAAGCATAATTACCTAAAAAAAAAGATAAAATAGTGTTAATCACAAATAGAAAATGTAAAATTCAAAACAAAATGTAGTACTCATACCGATATTGATTACTAATTGTCTTCTTGTCAAAGATGCCTTCATTTTAAAAGAAATTCAAGGACTTCCTTCTTCTCCTACAAAATGTAAAAAATATTAAAAATGGTCTTACATATAATTAAATTTAAAAAAAATAGGAAACATAAATTATTTTTACTTACCTTTTCTTTTCTTTGAATCCCATAATAAGCTTTCAACCAATCTCCACCACACATCAATGCTTCAACTGTAGCCGGTGCTAATGAAGCACGATGCGACTCAATAACTCTTTTGGCCATACTAAAAGCCGACTCAGAAGGAACTGTGGCTATTGGTATGGATAGAACATCACAAGCCATCTTTGACAAAACCCGAAACTTCAAATAATTAGCTTTCCACCACTCCAAGACATCAAATGGAGGATCAATGCTCTCATTGTGTATGTGAACACCTTCTTCCAAGTACACATCTAATTCCGACTTTATCAATTGAAAAGAACCCACATTTCTAATGAAATTATCAAATTCAGCCCTTCCTCTTGATCTACCAACACTAGCACTAGATGAAGAAGTTGTAGGAGCAGAAAGTTGATTTTGAGTATCTATGTCACTCTTGGCCTTGAAAGCTTCCACATACTCATTATAAAGCTTGTAAAGTGATGATCGAACAAAACTCATTTTGTTTGGAACATCATCCACTGAATAGAAAAAAAGGAAAAGCCCACTCAACCAAAAGTCATCTTATTCCTTGGATCTAAAAATAGTCGCAATTGATATCAACAAATTATTGTCCCCCAATATTTATCAAACTTTCTAATCATTCTTGCTCGCCATTTTGTCTCATAAAATCATTATCACCTTTCACATGTCTAGACAAAGCTTTCTTCACAGTTGTGAGTTCAAGGAGAAACAAATTTGAAGTAGGATACTCACAACCTGAAATAACATTTGTAACATAATGAAATTCTTCAAGAAATGTGCAAACAGTTTGGACTTTACTCCAATCTTCTTCTGATGGCAAGTAATGGTAGTTTGAATCTCTTAGTTGATATCTAGGAAAGACATCCTTCAAATCTAGAGCGGCTTGAAGCATGTAATATGTAGCATTCCATCTTGTGCAAACATCAAGAGCAAGCTTTTTATTTGACAGATTTAATTGCTTAGTAATGTCACTTAACATGGTAAGACGAGATACACTTTTACTGATATGCTTCACACTTGCACGCACATTGCAAACTATATCACTAATTTCACCAAGCCCATCTTGAACCAAGAGATTTAAAATATGTGCACAACACCTCACATGAAATAATTTCCCATCAAGCACAAGTGCATTATGATTGTTCAAATTTAGATTAGCTTTCATCAAATTCACAGCAACATCATTATAACTTGCATTATCAACTGAGACACTCATCAACTTTTTCCCAAGACCCCAATCAGCTATGCATCTTGCTAATTCATCACAAACAACAACACCAGTGTGTGGAGGGATAATAGAACGAAAGCATAACTTACGTTTTTGTAATTTCCATTCATAATCCACAAAATGACAAGTAACAACCATATACTCTACATCTTGCACCGTAGATGTCCATAAATCAGTAGTGATACTAACTCGATCAACTTCTTTCAACAATGAAGTTACTCTTTTTTTCTCAATGTCATAAGCAGATATACAATCTTTTTTTGAAAGGCCTCTACTTATTTTTTCCCAATTAGGGCTCACAGTTCTCATAAAATGATTAAAATCTTCATTCTCAGCAAATGAAAATGTTAAATCATGCACTAAAACCATATGAGCATAAACTTTCCGCACCTTTGCTTGGTCATACTTCCAGGTTTAAATTGCATTCACACTTTCACATTTTGCCAAATTTGTTGAGATAGTCAGCTGCCTTTGTCCCTTCAATGCTAATTGTCGTCTCACACACACCTTCAAATGGCGAATAAACTGAGTTGTTGCTCCAGACTTTAACATGCCAAGTTGATGCCTGCAATGAATACACTCTGCCTTTTTTGTTCCATCTGAGAGAGTAACTTCCTTGAATTCATCCCAAACTTTGGAGGTCTTCTTTCTTTTTTTTGGCTGCAAATGGGTTTTCTTCTACTTCATCATCTTTAACACTGATGGGAGATTCATTAACTTCAACATTGTTAGCCTCATTAACAACATTATCAAAATTTCCCACACTTCCAATGGGACTAACATTAGCAGATGATTCATCAATTGATGCAGGAGTAGACATTCTACAAAAAAAAACAAAAATCTGAAAATAAAATCAGAGATGAAAAAGAGAGATGAAAGAAGAAGAGAATGAAGAAGGTAGACTTACCTTTTCTTTTGTTTCGAATGAAAAGCTCGTCAGGATGAAGGCTGGCCGATGATGAAGAACGCAAGAGCAGGTCGTGGATGGGTGGTGGACTGGTGTGGCGTCTTAGGTTGAAAAAAATTGATGAAAGAAAAGAATGATGCTAGGGTTTGTTCTGATTTTGTGTGTTTTTTTTTTTGGTTTTTTTGTAAAACAAATTAAAAATTCCATTATGGGCTTGGGCCTTAAATAAAATTTTCCTTCCAGGGGCGCTGCCCCTGGAAAACCCCGCCGAGGCGCTCGCGCCCTCTGACTCCCGCATGCGACGCGACCATGTATCGTTAGGGGCATACATCATTTAAATATATAATTATTATTATTGTTGTTGTTGTTGTTGTTGTTATTATTATTATGTATGGGATATCCTTAATTTTACTTTTTTGACGAAGGTGATAAACATCACAAACTTCACATAATCAAAACATAGTCACTTATTTAAATAATCTTTAATATGCCAATGATCAGTATGTACGTACAAATATAGGATGTAATACTTTAAATTGAAAAGCCAAATAATAAAAAAAAATTTAAATAACTAAACGCTAACTCTGAATAATAAGCAAGAATGACAAAATAATACATAAAACTTAAATAACTATACGCCAACTTATTAGAATAACAAGTAGTATTGACTAAACAATACATAGAAAGTTAGAAAACTTAAATAATTAAGCCAAATAACTTTAATTTATGCTTTTATTTATTATTTGCCATTTCCGTTTAAAGTATCACACCATATACTTTACTTATTATTTTAAGTTGTTACTCATCATTGTATGTTTATACATATTGTTATATGATATAAACTGATATCTTATTAATTAAATATTGCAATTTACAAGTATGTGAGTCAAGTAATAATATTGATGATAATAATAATAAGAATAATAATCATAATCATAATCATAATGATGATGACAATAATGACATAGTCACATATACACCTTAATATACATGGATATAATAATAATAATAATAATAATAATAATAATAATAATAATAATAATAATAATAATAATAATGACAACATCAACATATGTGATATACATGTATATATATAAATATATATATAAATATATATAAGAGCTTATAAACGAGCTTGTTCATGAGCTTTGTTCATGAGCTGGAACTTGTTCGTGAGCTGTGTTCACGAGCTTGTTCGTGAGCTATGCTCGCGAGCTATGTTCATGAGCTTGTTTGTGAGCTATGTTCATGAGCTAAAACGAGCCGAGCTTTTGGCTGCTCAAGCTTGGCTCGTTTATTAATCTAGCTTGAAAATCAAGTTCAAGCTTGACTCGTTTACAATACGAGCCGAACATGAACGAGCCCTAACCGAGCCGAACACCGAGCCGTTCACGTATAGCTCGGCTCAAATACACCCCTAGTCTCGAGCACCTCCATGTTGCTTCTAACCCTCATGGCTGCCAATTTGCCCATCGTTTCATTGATTTCTCATTCCGCGTCATGCTTCCGATGAAGGAAATAGAAAATAAGAATTAAGGTTTGAATGTTAAAGGATTCTAGAAATGAATTACAGGATGAAAGGAGGGTAAAACAAAATAGATAATGATATGGTAAATTATTGATGATGTGGCGATCACATCAACCACAAACTTACGCCATTTTAGTGATCGGATTGAAAAGAAATAAAAATATGAAGGAGCTAATTAAAAATTTTCTAGTTTGGCGACATAATATGAATTCTTGAATAGTTTAGTAACTAAGAAGGTAATTTAACCCATTTTTAATCACTTAAATGAAATATATATTTAATTTCTTCTAAAGCAAAATTACTTAATTTCATTGTTTTTATTTAAAAAAAAAACTTTGCTACCAAACAATTGTCTTTTTATAGAAAGCAGAAACAAGAAAATTAAGATTTTTTGTAACATAATTAATTAATAATTCTAATCACACTTTGAAGGAACCTCTAATTTGTTCCGCAGGACCAACATACCGAAGAACCACTTTCCATCTGTCACCTCGATGTTCCCAGTCTTCAATCCGACGTTGCATATCATCAGATTAAAGACCGAAACACATCTCAGCCGTACAAATTTGTTCATTGTCCACCGCCCGCACGTGTGGACCCACCCAGCCGACGGTTCTTTTCGATGCCCAAGCGGTCAGATACTCCGCACGATAACGCGTACCTCCTACGTGGCGTTGTCTGGCGAATCCAGGAAGCAGAATGGGGCCCACTAACATGGATCTCGTAGCCATCATCAATTGGTGTGCTAAATGTGGACCTCGACCTCGTTATCACTTATCACTCTCTCGCTCACCGTCATACTCTGGGATCTCGCTCGGGAGCACGATCCCACGCCGCCGCGAGGCTTCGCCGGCGATGAGGAGCCGACCCTGGCGCCATGGGCTTCTCGGATCTCGGCTTTTGATCTCTTTCGTGTGTGGTTTACTTCTCGGCTCTTCACTGGTGATTGCCGGAGATGCGGAACGGGGCAATGGGACGGATAGCTTTGCTGACATGTTTGATCGGGCGTTGCAGAAGGAGTTCTTTGAGAGCGAGCAGAATGGTTGGGGTTTTTCGTTTGTTTTTGTTTTTGGTTTTCTTGGATCTGCTCTTGTTGATCTCTGTCTGTGATGGAATTGATTGTTATAGTTGTTTGATTTTGTTTTTTCGACAATGTGGCGTGGAGTGAGGAAATAGGGTTGTGAAACTTTGGTTAATGTTGCATTTTGTTGGATAATTTGGTGTTGGGATCTTTAGGGCGGGAGTTTGGGGGAGATGGGGATTTGTGCAGAAACTAGGAAAATGGGCTGGATTTAGTTTGTTCAAGTGGTTAAATATTCTTGAAAGAATTTACAATCTGAGTGATAGTGAACGCACGCATTCTTCTTTTGCTTTTTGAGTTTCATGGATGCATGTCCAGATTAAAAGTTTCTAATATTCGCTCTGTGGATGTTTATAACTTCATTTTTTTCGTGTATTAGAGACTTTCTTGTTTGGTTCTGTTGGACAACTGGAAGATCAGTAACATTGGGATAGTGAATCTTTATTTTGTGCGTAAAGGGAACGCTTTGATGACAATGCCATTCACTTTGATTGCTTTATTCTGTTTTTTTGCAGAAACTGAATCAGGAAGCTTTAACAACAGTGTAACTGAGAATCAGGTTCGAGTTTTTGAACCTTTGAGAATGTATTGTATGAACTGTAAACTCTATGGTGAATTTTGTTTTAAAATGTTAAACAACAGTTTAGCTTTTGAAACCTCTAGTGTACTTTTCCTCAGGGAAGGTGAATGGTTATAATTCTTGCAACATCCCATTTGATAACTTGCTCATATTGAAAAAAGAATTTTTTAAAAGAATAAAGCATAAATGAAGGGAGGACATGACAGTGTTTGATAGGAATTGATTTAGTTTGTTGCTTGTCTACAATGTCTAGTAAGCCATACAGAAATTGATGTAGTTATTGAGTAGTACCATTATGACTTACTTTCCTCCATGGAGTCATTGTTGAGAAGTTTGGGTTCTCTTTTGTTATATTTTGTCTGATTTAGTAAAAGTAATATGGAAGTGTTTCATATGGAAGCATAAGTGCTTAAGTTTTACCATTCCTGTTCTTATGCATATGGAACTAGATTTGTGAGCTCAATGTCGATTGTTTTGTGCATGTGTTGTTCCAGGCAGTTCTTGAAACTGTTGCTAGGGTTACCACAAAGAAAAATGACACCAAAGAGGAGAAGTATGCATTATCATTTTCCATTTACATATTGACCTTTTCATGTGAGATTTATTTTATTTTATTTTAATTTACATTAAATATCAGTCTAATCCTTGGTTCTTCATCTTCTTCTTTAGGTCATTTCAGTTCCATGATGTTTTCAATCTGGACAGTGAGAATAGGGCAGAGGACATGCCTACTTTAATAGATCGCAAGGTGGTCATCCTTTTTTTGCATTGCGCCATGCTAAGCAGGGATTATTGTACATGAAATTAAGATTTTAAGTTCATATTGGTTTTTGCCATTGTTCAATTATTTTTATTTTTGCATTCTTCTTTCCAGGATAATGTCTTTATCATATCAAATCCAAAGTCAAAATATCCAGTACTAAAATTAGACCTGAGGTATGCCTGCATTTTTTCCTTATTTGTTTTTTTTTTTTTCAACTTTAGCTATTTGTCTGGCTTCGGTTATATTTAATCAAGTGCATCCGCAGATTGATATCTGATCTCGTAGTGGTCATTGTATCTGCAACTTGTGGCGGAATTGCCTTTGCTTGTGTTGGACAACCGGTATGAGTGTGAGAACACATTTTACGTATCAAATACTTAGATATAAAATAACTTAGGATTTAACTCTTGGGCTTTTGGTTTCTGCAATATTACTGAACTTTGTTCTTATTGCAGGTGATCACTGGCTATCTGCTCGCAGGATCTGTTATTGGACCTGGTGGTTTTAGCTTTGTTAGTGAAATGGTGCAAGTAAGGGGATTCTGCTGTCTTATTTCTTTATGTTGATACTTCTAGGTGGTGATTGGTTTTGGTATAACCACAATGGTTAGTGAAATGGTGCAAGTAAGGTAGGATAGCCTACAAGATAACACAATGAGTTGGGCATCAGGAACAGAATTAAGTTTGGTATCATTTTCCATTTTGGCTTGAGTTATTGCAATAGACTTCTTGCAGAAAGCTTTTGAAGTAAAATTTTGTTTGAGAAAGTTCATTACGAAATTATGTGGCTTGTAGCATTCTTTTTTCTTCGAATAAGCTCTTTTGATAGCTTTGAAGTAGATTTTTGGTGATTCTTTACCTTAGTTTTGCAGACATGCAAGCTTTGCTGTTGGAGGTCAGGTTTATGCATGAGACTTATCTGGGATTGCTTGTTTTGGTCTTTTTGGTGACTAAAAGAGTTTTTCTTTGTAGATGACCTTAACGTTTGGTGAACATATGTGTAGTTAATGAACTTTTTAAGTTCTAAACAAGTTAACATCATTACAACGCGTTTGTGGGGTAAAATTACACAATAAGAATGGTGTCTGCCAGATGGCAGATTGTTGTTTGCAGCTTTGATCTGGTAGCTTTTGACTCAGTTGATCTATCTGGTTGTTCGTGTTTATAGTTTTGGGTGTGTATAGATTTTTCCAATGGTCCTATTGAGGCAAAATTATGACTAGTCTGCTACCTCTGATTTTTCTGTTTAAATATAATCGAGTGTGTTTGATTGGGGGCATTCCTGTCAGCCCACAACCTCCAATCAATATTCAGTAATTAATTTCTAAAATAATATTAAAATAAATGAAACCTATCATTATTAGAAAAGTATAATTTTAATACTAACAACCATTGTCCCACCCACCAGCCAAACATGCCCTTAGGTTTCCATATCAAATGTCAAATTTAGTTGATCTGCTACGTCTGATTTGTGCTTTAATGTACCTTATTACTTGCATTTTGTTTGATGAAGTCGAACTTTATATGACAGAGTTTTTTTTCATAGAATACTTCACATTGATCACAGAGCGATATGTATTTATTTATTTTTCTGCAAAGGATGAGTTGCTATAACACATGGTTGTCTTACTGAACCATAAATTTTCACAGTTTATCTAGCTACTGTGTTATCTAAGCCTTCCTGTTATCTCTTCTTTACAGGTTGAAACAGTTGCTCAGTTTGGGGTCATATTCCTTCTTTTTGCACTGGGGCTTGAGTTTTCTATGACTAAGGTTGGTTTTGAAATCCAGTAAAGTTGCATTTTTTTAATGTCAATTACAAGATTGGGGTAATTCAAATTTGAAATACTTATCCAGTTATATTCTTGCTGTGCCCAATGTGCCCAATGTGCCCATTTTTGTTTGTCCTAAATCTTCTTCTTCTTCTTCTTGGTTAATCATGTAAAAAATGAATTAATGATTGGGTTAGAGTCAATTTTGGTGTGGGTGGGTTTGGTATTATTCATGCTTTTAGTTTGGTTGGCCTTGTTATCCTCCAAATTATTCACCATGATTACTTCATTTGGGATGCGAAAGACAGATAAGTATGCATTCTAAATTGATTTTATGGTGGCTGCTATAGTGGCCTCATAGTATATCAGAACTAAAAACACTGGATATTTAAAATAGCTGGTCTTCTTTGTGTTCAATCTGAGGTGACTGCAAAAGTAGTTCAAATCTGCTATGCAAACTCTTTGGTGGATGCCATGGTTGTGGCATTGGCTCTTGGCTCTGAAAAATCCAAATGTAAACAAGCAGGTAAATGAATTATCTAGCAAATCTAACAAATAGATTGAACTGTTTATATTCTCAGATGAATAATAGATCGCTCCAGTAATTTGGTTTTTAAAGTAGGTGAATACTATGGATATTATTGCATCTAAATTATCATTGCCAATATGTGCCAATTTAATACATACCCATGCATAGATACATAATGCATGCTGATGTAGAACATGCGGATGTAGACATAAGTATCTGCAACTGTGTGTCGATGTGTGTCTTCCTTATGCCTACTGTCATGAGAACCCTAAGACACATAGACCCTATTTTTTTTTGGTAATAAGCTATTTATCAAGTGTACCCAAAGGAATGTCTTCCTACAAACATCTATGCAGATAATATAGCAACTCAGTAAAGGCATTTAGTGATATAAAGGTGTTTGAACAAATTGTATGCAGCTGCGGGTTGTTCGTGCTGTTGCTGTTCTTGGTGGGCTGCTCCAAATTTTTCTATTCATGTGTTTATGTGGCATAACTGCCTCGGTATGTTCCATAGTTTGATTCTTCCCTTTCTTGAAATATATAGTTCTGCTAGCTATGACTCGTGCAATTCAAAAACACATACAAATGGAATGCGCTTTTAATGGAAGAAAACAAAGTCAATATTGTGTCACTAATTACTGTGAGCATGGTTGACTACAAAAAGATATTCAAGTATTTCATCATATTGTTGGAATATTTGTACATTCTTAAACTCGCAACAAGTTGAATAATTTCTCTTTATAAAAGTAAATCATTTTACTCTTTATAACTGGCATTTTTCTATATAAATTTGAGGATTGCTTTCTTTTTGTTCCATTTTCGTATCTATTGATGGGAAGTTCAATTTCTTGATTTCAAATTATGCTAAGCATGATTCATCCTCAACATAAATATTGTGCCTTGTTTGGCTTGCTTTTTCTTATCAATCATTATGAGGCAGAAAAAATAAATTATAGTATTGGATTAGCTGATATCTTTGGCCGTGATTGAATATTATGTCTACTAGTGGCAGAAGTAGTGAGCAGTTCATGTAAGAAATAGTCAAAGCGAAATGATGAATTCCTTGAAAATAGCACATTGTTAATTCTGATTGATTAATGAAAATAACAAAAGCTGCTGCCAGGCGTGAATCTGAAATAACACATAGTAGATGGCTAACTGGCGGTCAATATTAAAGATAACTTGCATTCTCGGACTATATTAATTCAGTATTAACCTGCAACACATTTATCTGAATACCTGTACACATGAGCACACATGACATCAGGAACTGTTGCCATTAAGTAGCATGTTGATATTGCATATGGCTCAAGGAGTGCATCTACAGACACATATATACTGCTACACAGACTACATGGAATTTTGTGATAGTGTGCATGCTGTAAAGTTAAATTCCCATTTATTATTATTAAATTGCTTTGCACATTCTTCTTTAACATGGCTCACATTTATTTTTATGCAACTTATAGTATAGTACAAGTCCCCCATCCTTCCAGAGTTACATTCTTATTTTAACATGGTGATCTATGTTCTTTGCAGTTATGTGGGGGTAAACCTTCAGAAGGTGTATTTGTTGGTGCATTCTTGTCAATGTCTTCGACTGCTGTGGTATGCATTCACTTTTAGTTTGAACTTTATTGGCACATTAATTATGGAACTGCCTTATTAATTCCATTTTTTATTTTTTTATTTTTGTTCTTTTCATTTGATTGCATTATTACTATTATGTATCAGAGCAACAAGATAATAGTGGCTGAGGATTTCAACATGTTCATATATATGTTATGGAACTAAGCAATCAGATTCCACTTGCTCATACCAACACGTTAAACGTAATCCCACGAGTTATCTAGGAATGTGTGACCTTAAACCGAGTGTTAAGCTATTAACTATCCGAGTAGGGAAAAATGTGAAAATGAAGGTTTAACTGAAATTATAATGGAGTTGGAAATTTTCTACTTGAAGGCACTATGGTTAAGAGATTCACCAGATGAAGATGCTACATGTGTGATTTACTATGCAAATATTCTCATATAGTTGGAGGATTATGCCTTGGTTGGTTTTCTACATTAGAGGTTCCTATCGCTAAGAAGCTACATTTGATGGCAGATTAGGAAAATCAGTGGTGATCAACAAGATCTAACATTATCAGGATTTAGCAGTATTGCTTGCATAAAAGCTTGTTGGAGAAAGATGAAACATTGCCCCTGTAATTGCTAGAATGATAATATACAAATTGATTTAATGGAATCAGACATCAGCGTCAAACTTTTTGGAACTTCCATAATGATGTTTGGAAAGGAATATATATGGTCTCAAGTTCTTGTTTGGCTTGAGTGAGTTTCTGCATTATTGTGATGCATGGTCTCACTTCTTGAAAACTGAGATAGAAACTTCAGCTGCATTTGTTTGTTCTTTGTGAGCTCATATACATGGAAGGAAACTTTCTCCTGAGGTGATTCATGAGATAATCGGACAATGATGGCGAAGTCAAGATTTAGAAAACAAAAATGGATGTAGTCTACATATAGAAAAACTCAGAGAGTATGATGTTCAGTTTCTTTTATTTAATGAAGTGTTAAAATTGGACCCAACATGCTAGAACTCTCTCATATCTTTTGTCTTTAAGTGGTATGACTCATACTTGGATCTCTTTAACTAATTAATTGGTATAGTTCCAAATAGTTCTCAGTTCATCTACCTGGAAGTTAAATTATATAAGCCTTGGCTCAGCCTAAATTCCTGGTAAGCATCTCTTTTGCTGTTGATTTTGCTTTTTGGCGAGTATTGCATAAATGTTGATCAATATCAATTCATTTATGTTTAAAGGTTAATGAATGTCATCATTACATTCAGTCAAGGAGCTGATAACCTTTTGATATTAGCCTGTGGATTTTCAATCCTTGATGATATGTTCTTATTTTATTTGTGTAGGTTTTAAAATTTTTAATGGAAAGAAACAGCATCAACTCTCTCCATGGTCAAGTTACAGTTGGCACCCTTATTCTTCAGGTAGAATATCTCCCTGTTTGTCACTAGCATAGCTTTCTCTCTTAATCCAGCTTATGTTACCAGACCAGCTGAACTTTGAATTTAAGTTTAATGGCACTACTGGTCGCTAAACTGAGGGGCGTTGCTCATACTAGTCCTTCAACTGAAAAAAAAATGATTGTTTTGGTCCTTTAAGGCCCTCTTTCTGATGGTCTGCCACCTGACCTGGTGCCATTACTGGCTGCTAAGATGGTAGCTTATGTTGATGGGACACATGGATTCAAAGCACAAATGAACGACTTATGCCTCATGTTAAATAAATTTTCTTTTATTTGAAAACATAATTTCGAAGTAGTGATGTAGGTAACTTGCCCATGTTTGCACCTACTCCTGCCCCACCAAAAGGAAAAGTGAAAAACCCTTCATTCCATCTGTGCGGAACTGAGAGGAAAACCCTATGTTGATGTGGATAACTCATCCATTTCCACACCACTTTAAATTTACATTGACATCAGTTTGCCATGGCAAGATAAGTTACCATCTTAGAGGCTTGTTGCTCCGATAGGCTACCGGTGGATGCTGTTGGACGGAGGGCCCAAGATGAGCATAATTGGCTAGTTTTGGTGGTCTTTTTCCTCTTTTGTTTTCTTTTATTCCTTTTTTTTTGTGGGAAGAGAAAAAAAAAGGGGGGGTTCACGGTGCGGCAATATTATTATTATTATTATTATATTGTTGTTGTTGTTATGACATCATCATCATCATCATCTTCAGTTGAAGGATTAAAGCAAACAATGACCCTAGTTTAGGGATGAGTGCCTTTAAGGCTTGAATTTTTGAAGTTGATAACTGCTTTCTTTCTTGTGAATCAAGTGTTGCATTTCCTATAACATCATTCTATCTTTGAGAAAAGTTGTCTTTGTTTTGGATGACACCATCCTTCCTGCCTTTCAGGACTGTGCTGTGGGCTTGCTTTTTGCTCTCCTCCCTGTTTTGGGTGGCACTTCTGGCATTCTACAAGGAGTGATATCAATGACCAAATCGTGAGTGAAACACTTTTATGCATGCATTAAATATTTACCCTCATTTATGTCCTTTTAGATTTTGATATTGGAAAGACTTCTAATGTAGCTGTATGCTGAGTACATGTCTGTGTAAGATATATTAATCATTAAACTTGTTAAAATGTTGTTGAATATTAATTAATGGGGATATGGGGTTTATGTTATCATAAATTAACATCGGATTTATGCTCTCAGTTTGCTATTAACTTTTTATTATGCTTGGTTACTATGGTCTTAGCTTTCTCCTTGTCTAATTTTTAGCTACACTAATTTAAAATTGGCCATCTGCTGTGTCATATCCTAGTTTCATTTATATTTGTTCATTTAAGTTGATCTGTCTTACTGTTTTAATAGACAGTGCATTTTTGGTAATAACATGCGTTATTGCTAAGTTGATGGTTTACTGACATTCACATTTGCCTAATAATTAACAAATCAGAAGCATAGATGGAATACACACATGCATAAGTAGATATAAATACTAGATAGAATTTTGTGTGGTGTGTGTGTGTATACACGCGTGCAGTAGGAGATTGATCTTCATAAGGCTAATTTTAAATGATTCCTTTACAATGAGATTCATGTTATGAAACGATAATTGTCTTTGAGCATAAATCAAAGCTTCAAACTCTTACAGTTTTAGTGCATTTAATCTCCCTTTCTTGTTCTCTTCTCCCAAACAGATATGTGACTTCAAAATTTGAAATCTTGTTATTGTAGTCTTTAGGTGAAATTCCATTAGTATCGTGAAGTTATAATCTAGCACTGAGGTAAGTGGTAGATGCTCAACATAAATGTTACAAGCACTTGTTGGGGCAAACATTATGGGAGAAGGAGATTTAAGTAAAATCAGTTTCAAAAAGGAAAGGAGGATGGTATAAGTAAACAATATTAAGAAAAGGATGAAGAGAATTAAGATGCAATCGAGAGCATACAAATTAAGGTAGCAAATAAAGATGATATCAATTAGTTATGCTAAAGAATTATTCTAGAATCTGAGTATGAATAAGTCTTTTATTTTCTTCCCTGGTCAAGTCCTATAATAAAAGGAGTAGAATCCCTATTGTTATACGCTACCTGAAATAGTAGTTTAACCTTGTTATTTAAAGGCTGAACCTAATGAAAGAAGGCAAGCAGAAAAGTTTGTTCACTTGGGATAGGCAGCTCTCTCTCTTTTTTCTTGCGCTTCACCTTCCTCACCATAAGTTTCCACAGAAAACCCTAGTAGAATCATCTTGTGACTAGATTTCAATCCAAGGCTTGCAACAATAAATCTCATTGATGTTGAATCAACTCCTTTGAATCATTAAATTCGCATTGAAACAGGTGCTTTAGTCGCGGGTCCCTTACATTAAAGTTCTAAACTAATGCGATATGAGGAAGGTGAAAAAAAAGTTGCATATATTCTGATTGTTACTCTTCAAAATTTAGCCAAATGCTAAAATTTTGTTTTTAATGAGGTAACTTGTCAAATATTAATTGCCTATTTGTAAGTAGCTTCACATGAGCCTGTAGCGTGAGATGTTATCTGTTTTGATGGAGAAAATATTAACTTGTCCAGCATCCTGCTACATAGGATCTCATCATAATTACCTTTTGGAGAAAATATATTATTTTCTTTTCTGTTAATGGCTTCAGTTTACTGAAATAGCTGCATTTGTGGAACACTTCCCACCAGGTTGGTTGTGCTTTGTACTTTCTTGACTATCCTTTCCATACTTTCACGAACTTGTGTACCGTGGTTTCTGAAGCTGATGATAAGTCTTTCCTCTCAGGTATATACATTTAATTGAGACTCAAACTTGAGACGATATAACTTTTGTTAATAGCATGATGGAATTTAATTCATATCTTATGTATATGTTGGTTGCACACTAATGATTATCTAAGTTGAATACATATCCAGACCAATGAACTTTATCAGTTGGCGGCAGTCGCGTTTTGCTTACTTGTTGCATGGGTAAGCACAATCAATTCCATAATTTAGTGTCTTCCCTGCTTTTTTCACTGTTTCTACAGTATGATTGCTTTGCTTATGTTTTTGTGACTCTAGATGAGTTAAAATCTCTTATAAAGCTCACATAGTTGCTAACTATGTTGCATGACTCTGTTAGTTCTTAGCTGTAGGATCATGAAATTATTTGACTCCATCAAATTGTTTGACCTATTCTATCTTCTTGCTCTGTTTTTCCCACGCTTCCTGCTTGATGAAGAACTATCAATTTTCAGTGTCGGAGTTTTGTGCTTTGCTTGATGAGAGCCACATTCAAGCACTTTGAGAAAAGTTTGCTATAGTTAAAGTTATTTGCGTTCATGCCATCTAGGATTAAAGAGCACTTCTCAGACAGACATAGTTTGTTCAGTTAGTGAAGTACTAGAAGTAAGATATACCATTTGTAGTTGGTTTAGAAACACATTGTTGAGATTAACAAATTGATACTAGGAATTCAGGAGGAACAAACAATACCTATTAGTTTTATACTACTATAATGGTCACATAGGTAAAAAAATGAGGATATGGGGAATTTGAGGCAATAGATTTCATATCATAGGTACTGGCGGATGCTTTGTTCTTGATTTGTAGTACCTGGAGATAAAAAATATCTAATTTATGTGTTCAGCAACTAAGTAGCCAGAGTTGATCATCAGGTATCTTATCTACATAGGATTGTAAGCAATATATTACTCTTTTTTGATATGCAGGACTTATTGGTAAAATTATACTATTATTGCCTTTTTCTGATTTTGGGATTTTAATCATCTCAGTGTAGTGACAAATTGGGCCTTAGTCTTGAACTTGGTTCATTCGCTGCTGGAGTGATGATATCAACAACAGATCTATCACAGCATACCCTTGAACAGGTAAGACGTTTTGTGCATTAATTTTAAGCAAAATGTACTGTTAATAGTTCCCAACAGATTTTTTTTTTCTTCCATTTTATGTTATTAGCTATTTTACTTTCCATCTCTTTGTAGTTTATGCAAAAGCTAATTTAAAAATTATAAGGTTTGAGAATTAATTTGAGTAGACAAAAACTTAATTTTCATCATGTCCCTGTTCATGATATGCTCTTCGACGCTAAATTGTGTCAAACTTCTTATTGTATCTAATAAATGATATACTCTTCTGTGGTGCTGCTAAATTTTGCCTGCATAATAATTTATAATATGTTCTCTTATTTCAGGTTTGTTCTTTCTGCAGATCGAACCCATCAGGAATTTTTTTGCTGCTCTTTTTCTTGCAAGCATTGGTATGCTAATTCATGTTCATTTCCTATGGAATCATGTGGATATATTGCTAGCCTGTAATTTTGGTGATCATAATAAAGACAGTAGTTGTGGCAACTGTAATAAAGGGATTTGGCTACACAAATAAGACTTCTCTTCTTGTAAGTGTGAACTGATTCTGTCTAGTCTTTCGATTTTCTGGATATTTATATGGTTATCGATGCTAAATTTGTTCTCTATGCATAGGTTGGTATGTCTTTGGCACAGATTGGAGAGTTTGCTTTTGTTCTTCTAAGTCGTGCTTCAAATCTTCGTCTTGTTGAGGTAAATTACTTGTCACTGTATAGGATCAATAAATAATTAAACTACCCCAGTTTTGAGTGCTCCAGGTTGTTTGCTTCTCATTTTATGCAAAAATAGATCTTGGATTTGAAGAATATGTATCACATGTAGTTTGTTGAGTTCCCTTAAGCATCATTATTGACACCAGCCTGACTCGTCTGGCTTGAATCATCAGTATATGGCTATAAATGCTAAATAAAGTTGTTGAACATTTATTTGCTAGAAAGACCTACATACATGCAGCTAGCTTCAAATAATGGCAAGTTGGCAACAAACATAAATATCAGTTTCTATTCTATTGACAATGTCATGTCATGTATATGCTTCCAATGTCATGCTTTCCCCATCAGCGGACTTCTCCTTACAATTCTCCATAGCTTCCTTTAAAAGTATATTGGTTCTACACAATAGATGGTGCTTGGATTGTGTTACTGCAGACACATGATTTATTTAAGATAGGTAGTTGAGTTCACAGTTAAGTCTCGTAGGCTACTCTAGAGTATCTGTGACAAATTACGGTCTGAGTCTTCTCTAACAATAATTATTATGCCCATTCTACTTGATCGGATTTCTGTATTTGGTTTCTTATCTCTACTTGCCATCAAGTGCTCTGCGTAACTATTAGTCTGATTTCCTTTTACAGGGAAAACTATACCTTCTACTCCTAGGAACTACTGCTCTCAGTTTGGTATGTTGTTAAACTTTTTATCTACTGATTTCCTATGTAGTTAAATTAAAGAATTATGAAATTATATCTATTTGGGTGTAACTCACAGCAATTGTATGTATGAAGATAACTAACTGCACTATCTTTCATGCGTTAACATCGCTTGACTGCATATCTTATTGTGGTAGGACATGGTTCTATTGACATTTAGATGCTTGAGCTCTTATTTTCATGGTTCAGGCTGTAATTTAGATTAACTTGCAGGTGACCACTCCGTTGCTCTTTAAGTTGATTCCTGCTGTCATTCATCTTGGAGTTCTTTTAAAATGGTTCCCACCAGATAACAGCCAAAATGAGGTACTTCTTTACATCTGTAAATCTTCACCAGCTTCCATATCTGTTTAAAGTTATCCATGAGAGGTCATGTGGTTCAAATTTGCATGATCTTATTGTTCAGATGGTGTTTAAAGGCGATAGCATTCGTACTGACAGTGGTAAGCGCATTGTCCTGATGGTCCAAGAGTCCCATGATTCATGAAAAACTTGGAAATGTACATGAAGCAATGTGGAAGAGTGGGTTTTTGGGGATAACTTCTGGATTCTCCATAAGACAACCAGTTCATAAGAACCAAAGAATGTTCTGACCAGTATCATCATTGGAGAAGTTTTACGCCTAATGCCTCCAATTTGGTGACAGAAAAAAAAAACTGCAATTAAAAAGAACATCGATACCTCTTGAAGTCTAACACACTTGGTTTTGCTCTTCTTTGTCTTTCAAATCACATCCTCGCGTGTGAATGAGCGAGCTTCTGCTCGTTGTTATGTAAATTATTTCGATTTTCTTACATGATTGTTCATAGCTGAGAAACATCCATTCTAGACATTAAACAGAGTGTAGAGTATGTTAAATTACTTTTGTTCTTTGAAAATTTTCCCAAGTTCCAGATATTATTTCCTTTCACATGCTTTTTTAAACTAGCATAGATTTAAACTGGGTATGAAATTTGGTCAACTATTTCACAGGTGTGACCAACTAACTGCTGGCATTCCTTCAACAATGGCCAGACCTTTCTGCTGATTATCTCCATTATAAAAGATAGCAAAAAAAAAAACCTCTTAACTTTATAATGCAGTATCTTGTAAAGTAAGCTTCATTTTCTTTCTTTATTTAATGATAACTATGTACGTTAGATGCATCATGCATGCTTTATTATATTATGTTATATTATGCATCCAATATTTTAAAATTTATTAGTATTCCAATTGATATTCAAAATATCCAGGACTGGTTGTGGATAATAACAGCAATTGATGAGAAATCCTGTAGAAAGAATCATGATATTTTTAGCCTTGAGAGAGAGAGAGAGAGAGAACAGGGCATATATCTGTTGTTCTGTTGTATGATTTGTGGTGGCCGTACCTAGTAGTACACTGCCACCTTCCCTTGACAGATCTCATGCATTCCTCATTGAATTTTCCTACTCACTTCTACAGTTTTTTAATATTTATGCCAAAATTTGATAGTTTATGGATCATGATGAAAACATTATGAACCAAAAACACTAATGGTCAATTTGGTAAATGGTTCTTTTCCCCCCTTAAGAACATGTACTCATTATGAAATGACATTGAATATTCAACTTTTATAACCCAAAGTAAAAAATTTTAAAAAGAAAAAAAAAAGTTCTGTTTTAATATGCATAGTAAAGAAGACAAAGGTAAGGTACAAGACATATTAAGGCATTAATTAATTAGCCATATAAGAATGAGTGAGCATGCAATGCAACAATATTCAAGAGCCAAGAAAAAACATGTGGACATGAAGAGCAACAAGCCACAACAAAAGCAAGGCATCAAATTTCACGAATTGTCTGGTACAATGACAACTCATTTTGAGAGCAACATTTGGAGCAAAGCAGGGGACAATGTGGTTCACATGTCACCATTCTTCAAAAGCTAATTAAAACCAAATGCTTTCAATCCTCCCACTTCTTCATCTACCTGTGTATCATTATTATTATTATTATTATTATTATTATGAACACCAACCAACCCCTTCAAATATCACCTATTTATGTTTCCACATCTTGATCTCTTTTCTTCCCCTCAATTTTCAAGAATCCAATGAAAACATATAGAATTAATTTAATGTATAACTAAGATGATAACTCGATCTCGAAATTAAATAGATATATACTATACAGTATATTCTACAATATTGTTATAATATTACACAATATTTCTACAATACTGACGGCAATATTTGGCCATTAGATTTTATTTTCATAGATTGTATGAGGGTACAAAATGGACTAAGACAAACCAAAAAAAGAAAATTAATTTAAAAAAAGAAAAGAGAAAGGACTGGTCCCAAAGTCCTTTAAAGAGAAGCAACAATTGAGTAAAATGCAAAGGCACCACATGAATAATAAGTGCTGTTTGTTCTCTCATTCCTTCCAAACTTTTGTGGGTGGGCTCTCTATCTACTACTGCTACTACTACTACTACTAGTACTACCTTTCTCTCTTCTTATCCTTGCAATACATTTTGTGTGGTGGTGGTTCTCAATTCCTAAATCTCTTTGAACAATTGCCATTGTGATGCCATGTCCTCTTCTTAGTTTTTCACCCTCTCAAATGCTTTTCTCATGATTTCCCTTCACCAACTTGTATATATCCCTCCATTTTATTATATATATATATATATATATATATATATCTTAGTTTTGTTTTTTCTGTTGTTTTTTAGATTCAATCGACAAACATGACGGACAAATTGTTTAACTCATGTATCATGTATATGTGTGCTTAGAAAAAAGACTATTTGACAAACTAATATTCATATAATAATAATAATAATAATAATAATAATAATAATAAATTAAAATAAATTTATTTAATTTGATTAAATAGAAATTTTGAGGGGAATTAATATTTATGTATGTCTTTCGTTTTTAGGTTGAAAGCACCATTTTAAGGATCTTTGTGCTTGCTTTGGTCCTTTGGATTGTTAATAAGTAAAATATATATGATACTGTTTTTGATAACTTCTTATTATATAATTAAAGGACCTTTAGGTAGCATCAAACAAACAATCAATCAATGTGGAGATTTGGACTTCTCCAAAGACAAAGATAAGGTTTTGTCTGATGTGATGATTTGTGATCTTTCATGGTGCAGATGGTTGGAAAAGAAATGGTGACAATCAAATCAAGAGCAATTAGTATGATGGTTTTATATCTTCAATTATTTAATCCATGATTTAAATAAAAGAATATGTAGGTCAGTTGCAATTAGGATAACAAAACAGATAAGATAAACTTAATCTTGATGGTGTTTGTGTTTCCTAAATTTTGGAACATAAGTTGGAATAAAAGCATTAAGAAACCTTTGTTTTCTTTGTTCAATCATTCATGAGATAAGGTTAGACAATCAATATATTATCTTAAAAAGGGTGATAAAGTCTTAGAAGCCACACTAATGTCAATATAAACATAGAAAAGCATGCAACACTATTTTTATTTTCTTTAATTTGAAGGCTAGCTTCATATATATATGATCTTATATATGTTTATTAATTTATTTGTTCAAAGATTAATTGCTCCTACCTAATTTTTTTTCATAGTTATATCAATTATATATATAAATAGATGGATCACATCCATTGAAATAAAACAATCAAAGCACGAAACAACTGATATAAAAGATGACCATATATAACAAGAAATGATTATATTCACTTAATTCTTATATTTATCTCATATTAATACTTTATCTTAATATATTTTAATACATATATCAATGCCATATCCACAATCCATAATTCATAAACAAACACATATACACATCACCCCACAATCCCTTTATGAGATATTTTTGATATATATATATACATATATTCATTTAGGAACCTTATCTTATGCATTAAATAGAAGACCCAAAATTTTCTTTTGTTTGTAGATGCTTAAAGAGGCAAAGGATGAAGAAAGGATCCAAATTTACATTGGCAAAGTAACCACAAATAGAAAAGGCATTCAACCATAAAAGGATTTTATTAAATTAAGAAGCTAGCATCAGTTAATTTGGGTACCCTTGCAACAAACACTAGTTAATGGAAGCAAGTTGGTTTACTAAATCCATCCACTTTATATATCCCAGATTAGGTAATGGTATACATCAGAGCTAACAAAGTATAGCAATAATAAAAGTGAAGCATTAATTAAGAGATTGCAAGTCCTTTTCCTTAGCTCTTTAATTATGTGAACATTATGAGCTCATGCATCACCTTCAGTTTATATATATATATATATATATATATATATATCAAGAACCACACACCAATGAAGTCATTATCATCACAAAACAACAAACTCTCTCTTGTTGTTATTGTTACTTATAATGATCATACTAATTAAAACATAAGAAAATACATTGAAATATATATTAATTATAAGTAGTTATACATTTCCTTAATTGATTCTTCAGATCTACTACGTACTTTAGGTAACTCTAACAGTGCCAATGCCAGGGGAGGAGATGCTAAGCTCTAGATCAAGCTGTGGTGGTTGTTGTGGTGGTGGTTGTTGTTGTTGTTGTTGTTGATGATGATGATGATGATGATCAAGAGTACTTGAAGAACTCATTATTGATGATGGAGCAAGAGAAAGAGTGAATGAATCTTGTATGAGCTTTGGAGTTGTGAACTTGTCTGAACTTTTAACCTGAATTAAAAGAAACAAATGAGAGAAGAAGAATACTTTAAGATTATTATAAATATATTAAAATTAAAGAAGATATATATGTAAACAAGCATGCATGCATTGGATGGAAGTGGAAGATGAATGTATGTAGTACCACATCAAAGAGGCTAGAGCGGCGTTTCTTCTTTGTTGGGATTGGTTTGTCTGAGAAAATACTTTTGGGCATGGCTTGCAACTTGGGTTGGAGTTCTTGTTGTGACGAAGTTGCGTGAGATGCCACGCCAGTCTCCTTTGCCTAGTTTCTCAAGACCTGCCAGAAGGTTCTGTGGTTCTTCTTCAGTCCATGGACCTAACAGACCGAGAGAT